>NC_068982.1:145190714-145193741 GCF_001194135.2 Octopus bimaculoides
ACACACACACACACACACACACACATATATATATATACATACAGCGTTCGGTGAATAAACTGTCGTCAAAATTACGCAAAAATGAAAATAACACTGACATCTCATTTTTACAGATATATGTACCAAAATTACATAAAAGGATCTTGAAATACTAAACAGTAAATTTATTCAATAAAATCGCCATTGGCTTCAGCTACGGCCTCCAGACGACTTCGGAATCTCCTGCAACTCTCTTGGACGGCCTCCTTGTTTAAGTTGGTGAATACTCCCATAACTCTTGCCTTCAGTTCATCTTTGGTGTTACAAGGAGTTTTGTTGGCCTCTCGCTCAGCTGCCGTTCACACATAATAATCAAAGGGGTTGCAGTCTGGGGTGTTAGGTGGCCAGATGTTAGGAGTGATATGGCCGCAGAAATTGTTTGACAGCCATGACTGCTTGTGTAGCATGGTGCAGAGTCCTTTTGTGCTAGATATAGGGTTTTCCAGCAGCCACCCTCTTGACCCAGAGCAGCACTACCTCCTCCAGACACTTGATGTAGGCTTCCGTTTTGAGTTTGAGGCCGCATGGGAAGATGAATAGGGGCATACCGTCGCCACCACTAGTGATGACTCCAAACACTATGATGATGACTGGATGTTTGATTTTTATCACTCTCAGTACATGCACTGTTCTAAGACTGACACCCAAGCAAATCAGCACAAGCTCTTAAATGATGGTGGGGACAAACACAAACAAATGCATATACGTGTCTGTGTGCACATCGTATACATACATACATACATACATACATACATGCATGCATGTATGTATACATACGACGCGCACACGGAAATTATATGCCTGTGCTTGTCTTTGTCCCCACTACCGATGAACAACCTGTGCTGTTTTGCTTACGCTCCCGTAACGTAGCGGTTGGCGAAATGGTACCAGTAGAAAAGATACTAAATTTGCAAGAAAAATAAGGTGAAAAAAATGTACTGTTGGAGAATAGAAGACGTACTAAATTTGAAAAAATTTTTTTTAAATGGGTGTAAAAAAAATGTATTGCGTTAGATTAGGCACTAGACAGAAGACATATTAAACTGGCAAAAAGAAAAAAAAAAGGTATGGAGGTAGATTTGATAGGCGAAAACCTTCAAGACACGGCTAAAGTTTAGTGACTGAAATAAGTACAAGAATATAAGAATGTAACAGTGAGAAGCAATGCTACGACACCTCCATAAAAATGATTGTGTTTTCAGTAGAATTATCGTACACCACTATTAAATGCAATGCGAAGGTAGAAATCGTGTCCCATACTTCTAGCTTAGAAGAAGCATGAACTCCTATAAAAAGGTAAAAAAAAAAAACAACAACTCGTGAAGGAGTTTCTTTGTTGGTTCGTAAGAAAGTGTATGTAGAAATATGTAGGAAAGATAAATTCAGCAGCTGTCTGCGTTAGCCAGAGTCGAATGGGATTAAGCGTATTGTTGTCCAAAATGTTGGTGTGTGTACAGTTCCATAACTGATACATTGGCATTTAATTTTCATTTTATTTCTTTATACAAGAGAAATCCTGTTAGAATAAAAGAAAAATATCAGAAATCTCGAGAAAGTTATCAAAACAAACATGGAGACAGTATGCTGGACAAACCGGAAGTGTAAGAAATTTAACTCTAATTGCATTTAGAAAGTCAGCGAGAGAGATAGAGATGGAGAGAGAGAGAAAGAGAGAGGGAGAGGGAGAGAGAAGCGAGAGTAAGAGAGATAGAGACAGAAGAAGAAATTATAGCATTTATAAATAAATTACGTGCTACAACTGAAAAAGAATTCTCTTATCTAAAGACTTTGAAGTTGCTCAAGGTAAAATTTAAACGTGGGAGTGTGGAAGCGAAATGTAGCGATGGTGCGAACGAAGAACTTTATTGGCCTTTCTTGCGCAAGATAGATGTTATTTGTGTCCACACACACACACACACACACACACACGAGCGCGCGCACAGTGTTCTTAATTAACTTCTTTAAAGGTAAGTACTAAACGGTTTGCTTTTATTACACACATATGTTGTACACACATCCAAACGACGTATACATCAATTCAACACGCGCACACACACGGACACACACTCACACACGCAGACACACACACACACACAAGATACGTATACATGCATACACATGTGTGTGTATGCGTATGTGTGTGTGTGTGTGTATGTGTGTGTGTGTGTGTGTGTATGTGTGTGTATTTGTGTGTGTGTGAATGTGTATGTGTACGTGTGCGTGTGTGTATTTGTTTGCGTATGTGTCTGGAGCAATAATTTTCATCGAAGCACGAAGAAAAAAAAAAGGAAGAAAAGGAATATGACGAATAAAACTGTATATAAACCTTCACATAAATAACTATTTTATTGGTGGTGTTTGCAAAAAGACATATAAATGTAAATATCAAATAGATGTTATAACTTCCCTCCATTTTATTCTATGAAATCTAAGGAACGAAATAGTGTATGTGAAGAACAGTTCAGATTAATTAATGAATGAAATAAAGATAAGGAAGTTAGAGTCATTGCTAGTGGCGGAGTTGAGTGCTTCAAGAAGAACGGTGGTGGTAGTGCTTCTATGATATGCTTCTACGAAGGTAATATACCATTCTTTTGTTAACTCATCTTTATCGTAACATCTCGCAAAACACATTCTAGCACTCGCATATATTTTCTTTTACACGTGAATATATTTACGTATCTTTAAACATATGCTTATCTTACCCTTACATAAACAGACAGACAAAAGCATGTACAACACATACTCACACATATACGCATAGTTATTTATGCATAAATATATACATAATTATAATATGTATTGTATGTGCGTATAAATGCATACATACTTATATATACCTTCATGCATACATAAATGCATATTTGTACACACACTTACACGCATACACACACAAACACACACATGTATATATATATATGCATGTGTATGTATATATATATATATATATATATATATATACATATATATATATATACGCATATATAT
>NC_068982.1:145194359-145199466 GCF_001194135.2 Octopus bimaculoides
ATATATGCATGTATATGGATATATGAATAGATACAGATAGGTAGACAGATATATATATATATATATATATATATACGTATAATTTATGTGCATGCACGGATAAATACATGAATTCGGCATGTTTAATATATATATACATATACAAACACTTATGAGTGTGTGTGTGTATGTGTGTGCGTGCGTACGTGCGTATGCCTCTGTGTGTGAGTATGTGTGTGTGTAGCTCTGTGTGTACGTGTGTGTCCGTGTGTGTAAATGTATATATGCAGATACGCATTTGCATTATTTACTCAAAGTCAATAATGTGATTAAAACAACAAAGACAAATAATAAACAGAATGAAAACATCGCCAAAAACCTTCCATGAAGAAAATGATTCTTTGCTACATGAAGCATCTTATTATTTGTATAAGCTATATTTACTTTCTTTCTAGTGAATTATTCAATGAAAGACTGCACGGTAATTGCACAAGAATGTTTACAGAATGAAATAAATATCGACATAAGTAGCGATTTTACTTGGCGAAGTTTTCCTATTAATCTTTCGAATGCTTACATCACTTCAATCAGGTTTCATAAACTCTTGAGAGGCAAAAACAAATGCAAACAAACATGAACAAAAACAACAAAGAAAGTTACAAAAAGGCCCAAAACAAAAATAAAACATAAGCTGTTAATAGTTCAAACAATATGCACAATAATCGCAGAATATTTAAGATAGTGCAAGTAAGAAATACTACTTCCACAACAGCATTATAGTAGAGTATGGAATATCAAATACTAACATATTATAACTGCGATGTAAGTAACATATTGAGAAGGATGAATATTCTTTCAACAAGTGTCAAAGAAGAAGCATAAAGTGGACTAACATTTTACAAAACAAGCAACATACTGAGATATAACATCCAGAAAAGTACAGTAATATTGATTTCTAACTTCGGCATAAAGCCACAATATTTGCTGAGAGAGTAATTGTCGATTATATTGACTAGTGCAAGGCGGCAAACTGGCTGAGTCGTTAGACTATTGGAGAGAACGTATTGTATTTGATTCAGATCTCTTTGCTTTGAGTTCAAACGGCGCTTTCTGTCTTTTATAGTGTCGAATAATGTCACCAGTATTAGGGCGGATTCTTCTTCGAAGCAGTCAATGATAAAACCACGAGAAGGGTGGGTTTAAATACCAATATATTTACTAGGGTCAATCTAATCTTTATTTCTTTCCCATTTTTTTTCTTTCAGAATCGATTACTCTACACCGTTGGGAGTTTCGTGGAGGGATCACTCGCAGCATTCCCGAAAGGTAGTGAAGAGGAACGAGGGACTAACTAACTTTTTTCACAAAAAATAAACAACAAAAAAACTGATAGGCTACTGGAACTGTATGAAATGGTTAGGTAAGCAGTAGAGTGCAGAAGAAAAGAACAAAAAAATTGACAAATATTTTATTTTATCAATTCACAGAAGTTTGAAAGGTAAAGTTAGCCTTTGTAGGATTTGAACTCAAGATGGCTTCGTCTTCTATAATGATTCATTTCATCGAAGATATTTTCAAAGAAAATTAAACTGACACCAGTAGTTGATTAAAATGATAAAGAATAAATTTGACATTGTCCGATTTTGTATCTATAGCGTAACGTCAACATTTCTACTTATTGACGATCGAGGTAGTGTTATGAGTAACATCTTTGATTGCATCATACCAAATGTTAACCTATGCAATGAAGGGGGTCTCTACGCAATTGTTTTATCTGCTAGAAATGGGGGCCAAACCTCCCCTAAATTACTCATACTTTCTTAGAAAACATGTTCAATAATGTAGTCAGATATACTAAATCTAAAAAGACAGCTAGAATTTCTTTGATCAAAGTTCAATTAATGATGACTTGTGGTTAAATAACATCAGACAAATATTACCTAAGCCAACGATGCTTCGTTGTTCGCTTGACCGGCTAAAATTGCAGCTAGATATTCTTTAAGTCACATCATACTCTTCTAAAGAGAACACTATACTGGATAAACGTGTATCAGAGTTTACAGCTGTAGACGCATATCGGCGCCTCCCTGAAATTACTTGCTTTGTGCAAAACTTTGAAACCAATATTCTCTTCTACACTAGGCACAAGGCCCGAATTTTGGGGGAGGGGACCAGTCAATTAGATCGACCTCAGTACACAAATAGTACTTATTACATCGATTCAGAAAAGATGAGAGACAAAGTCGAACTCGACGGAATTTCAACTCAGAACGTAAAGACAGACGAAATACTGCTAAGCATTTCGCCCGGCGTGCTAAAGATTCTGCCAGCTCACTGCCTTCATTTGAAACCAATATTAGAACGTCGAAGGCAATGAGGTGGCAGAATCCACGCTGGACAAAGGATGCGAGCTGGCAGAATCGTTAGCACGCCTGGCAAAATACTTAACGCTACTTCGTCCGTCTTTACGTTCTGAGTTGAAATTCCGCTGAGGTCGACTTTGCCTTTCATCCCTTCGGGGTCGATAAATTAAGTACCAGTCACGCACTGGGGTCAATGTAATCGACTTAATCCCTTTGCCTGTCCTTATTTGTCCCCTCTATGTCAAGCCTCTTGTGGGCAATAAAGAAATAAGAAACGTTAGCTCGCCGGGCGAAATGCTTAGCTGCATTTCGTCTGTCTTTATGTTCTAAGTTTAAATTCCGCCGAGGTCGACTTTGTCTTTCATCCTTTCGGGGTCGATAAATTAATTACCAGTTGCGTTCTGGGATCGATCTAATCGAATGGCCTCCTCCCCCAAAATTTCGGGCCTTGTGCCTTGAGTAGAAAAGAATTCGCGTTGGACAAAATGCTAAGCGGCATTTCTTCTGTTCTGTTCTTTATGTTCTGAGTTCAAATACTGCCGAGGCCGCTTATGCCTTTCCTCCCTTTCGGAATCGATAAGTTAAAGTACCAGTAAGTTACTCGGGTTGATGTAATCGACTAGCTTCTCCCTTCAAAAACTGCTGGCCTTGTGACAATAAATTCTGTACTCATTCAACTGATTATAAGTAACAAAAATAAATGATTGATGGAAAAAAATAAGTATACAAAATAAAAAATGTTCAAAACCTCTAGTTTCTTCTTATGTTTCAGAATATGAAAATATTAAATATTTTCAGTATAAGATAGCAGCAATTTCAAACGATCAATAGCCCAATAAATACATTATATTGTACACTTATTTTTCAAACCTAAAATATCAACTGATCAATTCTTGTTATCCGCACAGACTTGCTGTTCGTAATACAATTTGGCATAGACAACATTGACGCTAAATAAAACCCAATTAAGAAGATATTGTGACGTCTTCGCACACGCAGCTCCACACTCTTTCTTGTGATTTTAACACCGAAATTATTTTAAAATAAAACAAACTATGTATAATACAGAAATATATAACTAACACCAACGTTTCTTTAATATCCAGTTTGTGAGTGAATTCAGCGAAGCCGATAGTAACTTTAATGCTTACATATTTGTCATAACTAGAGTGAATGAGGATAAACTGATCTAGAACTTAAGATGACGCAAAACCTACGCAAAGAGAGAAGATGGCTGCCTAAATAAACATTAAGTGATAGCGACAGAAGATAAGTGGGAGATAGAGTGACAGGTAGATAAATAATAAATGTAGATGCTGACAGAGGCAAGGTTGTAAGTAAATATGAAAAAGAGCTAAATATAACTACACACATACGCGCGTGCGCGTATATGTTCATACATACATAAGTACATATATGTTGAGAGATATATAGGTAGATAAATATATGTATATGTGCGTGTGCGTGTTATACATGTATAAACACATAAAGAGTGGGAAGGAAATTTAATATATAAAGAGAATGAAAGTGTATGAGATATTTAAGAAATGCTTGTGTCTGTACTACGTAGAAACCGAAGAAAACGCATATCAGCTTCTAATACACTCAATACCACAAGTGACACTTTAAGCATTTGTTCTTATTTTATTTGAATGAAGTTTCACGGTTTTTCTTTCATCTTCTCAGCCAGGAGGGATGGCGGTGTCTATGACCCTTTACAGGGCCTCCGAGATATAGGGGAGGGAGAGAAGAAGGTGTTTTTAAACTTGAGGAATTGTCTCAATGCTTGTAACAAAACGAACTTCGCTAAAGGTACCCAAAGTTTAGATGGTGGTGATAAGCCGTGCGATGGATTAACTCTAGTTCCCAATGAGGCCATGGCGATATTTGAACCCAGAAAACTGATAAAATACCACCAGGCATCTGGTACGACGGTCTTAGAGTTCCGCCAATCCTTTGCCACGGATTGGTAGTTTCTTGATCTAAGCTGAAGGAAGTAAAAGTGAAGCTGGCATTGAAAAGGTTTGAACTCAGAGACTCTCGAACAAGAACAAATATTACGAAGCATTCTAGCAGACGCTCTAACGACTTCGCCATTTCGCGTCTTGCAATGTCCGAACGCAAGTTACCCGACAGTAAATCAAGACTCAATAAATACTTAATATTCCATTCTTTTCAATTATTCCAAATATGAATATTTAAAAATTCAACGCTGTGACTTAAAATTACCATTTTTCCCAACGTTTGTCTATTTATTAGCGGAGTTTCATATATAATAATTTTTTGGAATTAAATGGTTTTGAATTACTGTCAGGTGACTTTTGCCAACACTGTATATATATATATATATATATATATGCATGAATGTATGTATGTGTGTATGTATGTAGGTATGTATATATGTATATATATGTATGCATGTATATGTATTTATATTTACATATATGTATACACACGCACATTCACGCAGACACACGTGCGTGCGCAGGCGTGGACGGGGAAGAGAGATTGCTGCTAACGAATATTTTTATTAAATTTTAGAAGAAAATCCCATTCAATGAAAATATTTAAAACTTCATTTGAAATAAACGACAATCACGAATCACTCTATATGTTTAATTGCAGATGCTTGCATGATGCTTGATTTTGGTCTATTCAGTCATATTTACATATCTATATCTGTGTATAAACATCTAAATCTCCTTTGTGTATGTGTATATATATATATATATAAACACCAACATTGGTTGTCGAGCGATGATGGT
>NC_068982.1:145200271-145201023 GCF_001194135.2 Octopus bimaculoides
ATCAGAGAAATGTCAATGTAAAAAGGGTAAACAGATTAGGTTTATCCGTGGAAAGAAAGGCCTACGGAAAAGACCACGGTAACCTTGGGCAATAATGTAATCCAAAAAAAAAAAAAAGACACATTGCAGTAAGTGACTCACTATTTTCCTTTCTTTTTTGGGTTCGTAGAATTATGTTTAAGCTAGCTCCCTTATTCACACGTGCCATCCTTGCTACATTGACCTATCTTATTTTGAAACATTCACTAGACAAAACTTCTCTCTCTACTCTCACCTTCCTCTTCAAGTGATACTTGAAGAAGTTGATGAGAGATTGATCAGAGAGAAAAGTGTTTGTCTCTGGACCTTTGAGACGCGTCCACCATACACACTATTTCGCTATAGCCACAAGTACGCGCTTCTTTCAGTTTCCGTCTACCAAATCGACTCACAAGGATTTGGTCGGCCCGAGGCTATAGTAGACGACAGTTTGCTAAGGGGCCACGCAGAGGGACTGAATTCGTGGTTGGGAAGCAATCTTCTTACCATACAGCCACTCCTGTCCGTTGAAAATTAAGACCAACACCATTCCTCCATGTGACAGACTTGAAAAATTGTTAAGATATTAACATACTTTCCTATTTATCTTAACATGAAATCAATGGTAGCCTTAATTCACAAATAATAAAATTCTGTCCACCAGTGCGGTGCTGAACACTCAGTTTTATCGTTCGACTTTTACGTGTATATATATATATATATATATATATATA
>NC_068982.1:145201477-145202415 GCF_001194135.2 Octopus bimaculoides
TATATATATATATATATATATATATATATATATATGTGAGTGTGTGTGTGTGTATATATATACACATATGTCGTTTGTCTTGGCTGCTAGAATTCCTATATCACGTGATTTCATTGTACTGAATAAAAATAATAGCACAGTATTCGATGTTCTAAGAAGATATCCCTGTTAAGTTGGATATAGAGATTGCTTTTTGTTCTTGATAGCGCATCTGTCACTAATATTTAATTTCTAATAAGCCTGCTGGCTTTTTGCGACATAAATGTCTGAAAAGACGCTGATATTCTCTATATCACAGCAGCGACATCTGACTGGCATGCGGTGATTGGATACTATCCACTGATAATTTTTGAATCAATTGAAATGACTTGTTATGGAAATTTGTATATATATATATATGGTTGAATTGCACAAGAAGCAAAAGACAGAGACAAATGAAGGAACAACAAGTGGACGTATTAGTTTGTCGCTCGGTAAAACTGGAATGTCCTTCACGTTTTGAGCCCATCCCGCTCGACATAAAAGGATGAGAGGAAAATGGGGAGAGAGAGAGAGAGAAAGACAGAGAGAGAGAGAGAGAGAGAGAGAGAGAGCGACGGAGAGAGAGAGCGAGAGAGAGAGAGAAAATGTGTCGGGATTAATGGTTCTCTATGTTGAAACCTATATATATGTGTGTGTGTGTGTGCGCGTGTGTGTGTTTGTGTGTGTGTGAGTGTGTGCATGTTTGTGTATGTGTTTATGTCTGTTTGTTCCCTTTACCGCTTGATAACCAGTGCTGATGTGTTTACGTACCCGTAAACTAGCGGTTCAGCAAATGAAACAAATAGAATAAGTACTGGAATCAGTTCATTTGACTAAAATTCTTTAAGGTGGTGCTCCAGCATGACCGCAAGGCTGAAACAAGTAAAAACTATATATATATATATATATATATATAT
>NC_068982.1:145202683-145205765 GCF_001194135.2 Octopus bimaculoides
ACACACACACACACACACACACACACACACACACACACACACACACACACACACACACACACACACATATAATGACTGTGTTAGTTTATTAATGTTTATGGGACCGTCTATGTATGCTTGTAAATTTTATATAGCTACCTAAATATGTTCATGTCCGTGCATGTGTGTGTGTGTGTGTGTGTGAGTGTGTGTGTGTGTGTGTGTGTATGTGCGTACACGCGCACGTTTGTACTGCGTGTCTGTGATAGTTTTCAAATGTCTCTTTTCATGTATATCTTTGCAGCTAGATGTATATAAATAAGCTACGTATTCAGTATCATTTGATATTAAACGAGTGATATAATGTGCAGAAACTTTATGTTTTGTCTAATTTCATGCAGACGTTCATATATAAAGACAGGCTTACTTATCTCGTCATACAAACACTCATACACTTATGTACACATATTTGATAATATGAGTATTACAAATACTTGATGTTCATTTCCTTGACAGGCGTAATGGCCTATTGAATTGAACAGCACGCTATATCTATAATTATAGCAACATGCTTGTAGGATGGTTGGTGATTACTTTCTGTCTGCTAATACTTACTTTGTCTTGGAGATTACAATTTGGAATCGGCATTAAGAGCAATCTTTTAACAATCCGCCTTTTCGTGTAATTGCCAGATATAACAACATGAATTATCTAAACGTTAATATGATGAACTTTAACCTATGGTTTAGAAGAGAAAGAAAAAAGAGAGAGAGAAAGAGAGAAGGAAAGAGAGCACCACGTAGAGTATAGTTCTCAAAATTCTTTTGCCTATGGACACCTTTGATTCCACTTTTACACGAGTGTACCCACATAGTCGTTCAATGTTTAAAAAATCTTATTATATTTTAATAATTACATATCATTGAGAATTGTATAAAATTTTTTAGAAGAGAAGCTGCGTGGTAAGAAGCTTGCTTCTCAACCTTATGGTTCCGGGTTCAGTCCCACTGCACGGCACCTTGGGCACATGTCTTCTACTAGTACTATAGCCTCGGGCTGACCAAAGCCTATTTTGTGGAGTTGGTAAACGGAAACTGAAAGAAGCCCGTCGTATATATATATATATATTTATATATACATATATGTATGTGTGTGTGCGTGTGTGTGTGTGTGTGTGTTTGTCCGCCCACCATCTCTTGACAATCGATGCTGGCGTGTTTACATGCCCGTAACGTAGCGGCTCGGCAAAAGAGACCAATAGAATAAGTATTAGGCTCACAAAGACTAAGTCCTGGGGTCGATTTGTTCGGCCAAAGGTGATGCTCCAGCATGGTCGCAGTGAAACGATTGAAAGAAGTAAAAGAGTAAATATTTTGTGTATTGAACAAATATAACCAATTTATTGCACATATATTTTAACATCAAAATACTATGTAAAATTCCCAAGGGTCATATGAACCTCGGTTGAAAGCTACTGAGCACTTTGTAACGGTTTGGAGGCAAGGGTCTGATGTTTTTGCTTAAATAGCTGGAAGTTAACAGCTTCGAGAGAAAACTTTAGCAGGGTGGTTAATTCCAGATGGGTAACCTAATGAGAAGAAATGATTAGAGATAATGGTCACTGCAAAGATTGTGTTGAAGTAGTTGTTGAATTCGAACTAAGTGATGAGTTGAGGAAAAACGAATGAACGTGCATGACCCGAATAGAAGTGACAAGGAAAAAAAAATTAACCAGATCTGTGAAGCAGGAGGTACTTTAGTTGCCATAGAAAACGAAAAATGAGGGGCCAGTACGTAAGTAGCTGTGAGGTCGGTGTGTCCTGGGGAACATCTTCATGCCAAACAATGGGATAGCTTTTTATTGAGACATGGTCAAGAATATTCCTGTGTGCAGCTTTTACAACTGCACACAGGAATATTTTAGACCACTGTTATGAAACAGTACTTGGATTTGGATTTGACATGAGAGACCGCACCCTGTATCCATGATTTTTATGAATGAAATAAGCTAAATACATAATACAAAACACAAAACACAAAATACATAAAACATTTTATACATGTATAAATGTACAATACATTTCTAAATTTCTTTTCCTGGTTTCAGTCATTGAACTGCGGTCATGTTGGGGCTCCGTCTTGAAGGGTTAATAGTGAAACAAATCGAGCCAATACTTTTTAAGTTTGGGACTTATTCTATTGGTTTCTTTTGCTGAAGCGCTAAGTTACTGAGACTTAAAACACCCAACACTGGTTGTCAATCGGCGTGGAAGGGACAGACACAGTCACACACATATGTATTTGCCTCGTACACAAAGCATTGGTCGCCTCGGGTCTAGGTATTGTGCTGTGGAAGTGAATCTGAAACGACGCGGTTGTAAAGTGAGCTCTTGAACCAAACAACCGTATATGCACAAATTGGTATCAAACAGGACTTTACTGTGTACACGTTGTCAGTCAATTACTTCATGACAGATACAATATAGAGTTTCGTTGTCTTAAGTTTAGTGCCACAAACATGTGGTCACATGAGCAACGTTATAATACTGTTTTACGGGGATATCACAGTATTAAGGGTTTAATTCCTTCTGTTAATGATATTAGGTGTGAAGTAATGCACGTATGACAACATGAAAATTAGTGAGAATGTAGCAATGTTGCAGTAATTGTCACATATACGTTCCTAGAAGGAGTGTCAGCCAAAGATCGCCTCAAACAAAGGGTTAGAAGCATCCATTCAGTCTATGTGAAATGTTTAAGTTGATGGCATTTAAATAATTACACAAGCAAGTCTCGAGAGTTCAAGCCATTGTGTTTCTGGTAAAAAAATCATTTAATCTTGATTCGCAATAAAGACAGCAATAGTTCGTCAGAGATTGCTTAACCTAAAACGAAATCCCATCGATCGTTTCTCGTTGCCTTCGGCTGTGGTGGTTCTTGTCTGCACGGAATTTACACATAGACTTTCGCGACCACACACACACACAACACACACACACACACACACACACACACACACACACAAATGTATATATACGATAACATATATGGTAATAA
Source organism: Octopus bimaculoides (assembly GCF_001194135.2). Lineage (NCBI taxonomy): Eukaryota > Metazoa > Mollusca > Cephalopoda > Octopoda > Octopodidae > Octopus > Octopus bimaculoides. The sequence continues at coordinate 145,205,720 of NC_068982.1, forward strand.
AACAAACTTATATATATAAACATATATATATATATATATATATATA
>NC_068982.1:145205969-145210040 GCF_001194135.2 Octopus bimaculoides
AGAGAGAGAGAGAGAGAGAGAGAGAGAGAGAGAGAGAGAGAACGAAAGAGAGTGAAAGAGAGAAGGAGAGACAAAGCACAGACTTTACTATTAATAAAATATGAAGAACGTTAAACATTGGCCTGTAGCCAAGTCATACATTTTGGGATATCGCACAGTCGATTAAATCGATTTGAACGAATAATTCAAACTGACGAAACTAAACACCGCAAGTCGTTTTGTCTGGCGATCTATTAATTTTACATTGAACCACCTTCAATAAAACAGTAATAACAATAACATCTTATAGATATTTTAGATGCCGTGGAATCATCTTTGAACATTTTATTAGGTCTAGGATTTCAAATCCTGCCCGAGTTTTAGTGCCTTTCGTCCTTGTGAGATCAATTAAATAAGTATCGGTAAATAAGTGCTGATGTCGATGTAACTGGCTATAATCTAGAAAGCCATGTCTAAGTACAAACCTCATTATAACTATTTCTCTTACGACCTTATATTTGAACTAGATTGTTATAAATCCTCTGGCACTGTGTCCAGAGTAATGTAGTATTGATCTTTCTCAGTTACATATAGAATAAACGAAATATACGAAATATAGAATGAGATATAAACTTACGAAATGTAGAGCGAAATATAGATCGAAATATACAAAATATAGAACGAAATATAAATAACAAAAATAATTGATTATAATGATCGGATGAGTCTCATTTTCAATTTCTTTATGGTCCATCAACGAAAAACAAAATGAAAATAATCAACAGACCTAGACTGTTTTTAACATACATAAGGTACAGAAAAAGAAATCCTAGTAAGGGAATTAATATCTGTTATTGCTTGTTGTGTTGGCCTAGTGAATTCTGCACCCCAGTTTTCGGTTGTATGGATTCATTGAATCAAAGTGAAGCAAAATATTTGTGTTATACTTGCCATCTGGAACGTCTTGTGAACCACAGTCATCAAGAGCCGTTGAGTCCAACATTTGCAAAATTTTAGGTTAATAGTGTGCATGGCTCAACTCCACTCTCCACAAAAAACAGCTCCTTTTTAGCCATGTGAACGGGAGAAAATGAACTGATAAGCCTAGCCTAAGGCCACACTTTGCTGCCCTGTCTGTAAATGGAACTCACTACGTTGCACTCGAGAATCTAACAACCAAATCGTTAAGACACTTACTTTCATATTCTTGTCATATGCTTTGGTTGAGAGTCAGTTCTAATGCTTTAACAATTCTAGTGTGTATGTTCCATAAAAGAAATTGCGCATGCATAAGAATATATAATATTACTGAATGAAGAATAGAAATATATTCTGGAATTGTACATATGATGTGTATTTGTTATTTTGACTTGGACCACAACCAAATTTTCTTCGGATATATGATAATGACAATACAATTGAATATCGCCTTTATTGAATTATCCATGCTCATTAGACATTGAAAGTATTTTCACTGCCGGTCCTCTCTAACATCAAATGGATATGTCTCATTAACTTTCTTTACTTCCTCCAGTCTATGGCACCCGCTTACCTTTACATATTCTTTCAAACCTGAAGAAACTACTTCATAAATTGATTCTGTAACGTGTCTCCTAAGTGACTTACCAATTCCCGAGCCAGAAATGTATTCATACGTAAAGTAGCTAGAGAGATAAATAGATAGATACATGCATGCATAATCATGCACGCACAATCGCATACATATATACATACATGCATACATACATACATACATACATACATATATATTTATGTTTTTATGTGCATGATATATATTTATATGTATATATGGACGTGTGCGAGGGCGTAGATGTGTATGTGTATATTCATATAGAAATATGTTTGTGTGTTTGTATATATATATATATATATATATATATATATATATATACACATACATACATATATATCTATGTATGTATGTATTATTTTAGAGTGTGCTAGAAGACAAGGCATATCACTAAATAGTTTACGCTCGGTACGCTGTTCCGCACTCTATGCCTATAATCAACGTGGTTTGAAAGTAACCATCACATCTCCGGGGAGACTAGTGTGGGGAATTTGGGTCGTATTGTATAGCAATAATAGCACAGAAAAAAGGAAATTGCTGTTTTTCACCTTTATATAACACACGTCTACCCCACAAGCCGATTGACGCATTTGTGCAACCGTTGGGTTAGGTCCCTCGGTATGTGCAATAAAAAAGGCACAGACTTTATCTCTCTCTCTCTCACACATACATATACATATATATTCTTGTATTCTTTTACACGTTTCAGCTATGCAGTTGCGGTTGTGCTGGAACACCACCGTGAATATATTCCCTTTCCATAAGCCCTCTTTGATAGTTGGTTTCCTCTAAGACGTGGGATTTCATATCACTTTTGAGCTTTGTTCCTGATAGTCAGCCTTGTTCTTGATAGTGAGCCTTGTTCCTCATTTGGTGAATGAGTAGGTTTGACACTACCACCCTTGTCTGTACTTCCTGCCGGGACGTTAGCTCATCTGGCGTTTTGGATAGAAGAATGTCGTTTCCGTTTCAAAACACACACACACACACACACACACACACATACACACACACACACACTCACAAAGCATACATATGTCGTTTATATATGTCGTGTGTAATTTGTATTTATTGCGTGGGTTATAGTAGAAAACACTAGCACAAGTTAGCGCGCTGTTGGATTGAACTCGAAATTATGAGGCTGCAAAACTAAACAGCCATACTTACTCTCTTAATAGTTTTTAAAAAAAGCTTCAAATTTTTGAAATCTTCAACTACTTTAGGATAAATCGATTATAAATTATATGTGTATTATTTTAAATTCTATATTCAACGTTGTTCATTAGATAATTACAATGATATAGGCAACAATTAATTTTATTGCTTTAGAATATTTATTTATAGCCGATTTCATTTTAAGGATAACGTTAATGATAATGAAAACGACGTAAACTATTGACTGACTAACACCAGTTATGTTATTTCACTAATGTATGTATCTATTTTATTATTTCCTTCGTTTTATTAATTCAGTTTCTTTACTTATGCATATTATTTACGTCATTTATACTTAATAACACTTAATAATTCGATAACATTGGCAGGTCTCTAGTTGTGTATACTTTTCCTCTCAAACAAAGTAATCATATCGCTCTTCGTAATTTTTACATATAAATTAACCTTTCTAGACACAACACTAATGCTACTATCCATTTACTCCCCACTGACAAGCGTTACAAACTAATGTTTCATGGCTTAATTGTAAACAATTGTGTGTTCAGCTACCAGCCCAAGCTCCACTGCTCGTCAGCTTGTGAAAAGTAAACTGTCAAAATATCGGCCGCTCTCTGACAGATTTAGGGTCGAGTCTGTGGCAGTGGAGTCCTCTCGCTTTCTCGTACCCCTGACCATATCCCTGCTCACCACTACCAAGGCGGAAATAGCTATCCGTAAGTGCGATCCCCTCGCTATCCTCCGAGGCAAAGCCTTTTCCACTTTGTTTGCTACCTACCTACCTACCTTCCTACATACATACACATATGCATACATACATACATACATACATGCATACATGCATACATAAATACACATAAACCTAGACTTCCGTTATTATAGATCTCACAGACGACACCAAAAGAGAATGACACGCGACGAATGTTATTAAAGACGCCATTTTAATAAACAAATATTTGGCACAATGGTGCAATGTAAGGTTGCACCTTTGATGCAAGTCTGATGAAGCGCCACTTTAATGCCTAAAGCTGCGAACTTTACGTAAACTTTCACTTCGAATGTTTTCGTAAACTGGGGTTGCAAGTAGTGTTGGTACAGAAACAATTGTAACGAATCATTAAAGATGTGTTAAATGATTTCTTTGTCTTATTTGAAATATAATTTACTTTTGGCCATATCCTTACAACAGTTTTACCGTCGCGAAACCAGGATGTTCTACACTTGAAAAATTCCACTGGAATCTGGCTGTGTCGATATCTCAGAACTAGGGTTGAGTGTCTCTCTGGAAATAACGTATATTTATACCCTACCATATATATATATATATA
>NC_068982.1:145210842-145211697 GCF_001194135.2 Octopus bimaculoides
TATATATATATATAAATATATATATATAGATATATATATATTCACACACACCCTTATACATGCATACACATATAATGTGTTGTAGTTCACTTCATTGCTCACCTGATACTTTTCCTGTAGAAAGTATACCATATTCTCGTAAAAAACAAAGGGTATCAATCTAAGGAAGAGTATTTACTTCTCTCAGAGTACCAAAAAGAATATGTGTGAGAATAACATCTATATTTTAAAGAGGATTGAGGTAATTATTACTATACATTGCTAAAATCTACGAAAATTAAAGTCTACGAAACATTTTCTGTTATCCGTGCAGCTAAATTTATGGAAATATGGGCCAACATGTATATACGCGTGCACGTGTATTTCTCCCACTCTCCCTGTTTCTCTCTTATATATATATGGTATATTATATATGGTATATCATTGCTTATTCTGTTCAAAACGCAGTAGAATACAGTAAAAGTTCATCCAGCTTCAGATTTCACCCTGTGTTATCCAGTAGTAGTATAATACATACTTCTAGGTTTGCGTTTGGGTAGCTGTCATGTGTGAATAGATAATTGAAAAAATTTGGATTCAACAAGAAGGAGTACGTTTGGACATTTATTTTCACTCACTACATTTGTTTCTATACAACGTAGTTCTCCAGGCGTACAAGTACCTGATTATGGAAGTTTCCCTCCATTATGGGGTCTCGTTGTGTTTCCTCACGCGATATGTAAATATATATATATATATGAGGTCACAGAAGTGTGACGAAAGAACTCTGGCCGAAATAAGATTAAGATTAAGATTAATGTAATATAAAGCTGAAAAAAAAAAAATTAACACCAAATATACAGTGCGTGTGTTTTT
>NC_068982.1:145212038-145213000 GCF_001194135.2 Octopus bimaculoides
ATATATATATATATATGTATGTATGTATATGCATGTATGTATGTATGTATATATATATAAATAAATAAATAAGTACACACACACACACACACACACACACACACACACACACACATATATATACATATATATATATGTATATATAACTAAAACTAGAAGAGCGACAGTGACTTCAAATTTTGCCATAAAGACCTTCATCCCACTGTATGCGTGCGCTTGTTTCTACTTACTACCTCGTGCGCACGCGCACACACATACTTTCTTTTAGTATATCTATATCTATCTATCTATCTATCTATCTATCTATATAACATCTACACTCAGCTTAAACGAGTGATGTGCTTGAAAAGTGAAGGGGAACACTTGTCTCCTAATGAACCACTGTGATGCCGTTTGAGATGTCAAAGAATTCTCCTTTATTCTTCTGTGTACAAGGAAATAACATGAATACATATCTGTTGGAGTAAAATGCGAGAACACTCTAGATTAAACTACTTGAGATTCATGTGTATACAGACATATCATTTCCCTGCTTTAGAGTTTTGATAACTATATTGCGGTTCCTTTCCATCTCATTTTCTCTGTGAATCTTTGTATATGTGAATATTTTGTGTGCGTATATTTGAATTTTCCTCGAAATTTATTTGTTTATTCAAACACAAACAGTTACAAACACACACATATATATATATATACATATATATGTAAGTGTATATATTTAATCACACACACACACACACACACACACACACACAACATACATAAAGCGCATACTGACATATCTATGTAAATGTACGTATAATTTTTGTGTGTATGCATGAATTTTGACTGAAATTTATCAATGATGATACACACAAAATCACTTACATATGCATACATACGCTCACATCCATTCTTACATCAAGCCAGACACACACACACACACACGCACGTGCACGCAGATATGTATGTGTGTGTATATA
>NC_068982.1:145214428-145216665 GCF_001194135.2 Octopus bimaculoides
TCTAACAAACGCCAGTTTCCTTGGAGACACGTTTGATATCGAGTTTCCTACACTCCCTCTACCACAAGTTCATGAAAGAAGGACGGAGGAGAGAAATTAAAAAAAAAAACGAATACAGACGTAAACATGAATGTCAGTACCAACACCACGAACAACAACAACGATATCATCACAAGGCCGTCCACCATGACATCCATCAAAAACAGTACCGCCTATACGAACACCACTACTACAACTTCACCTGTTGTAGTAGGTGAAGTTGTAGTAGTAACACTACACCTCTGCTACTGACACCACCACAACCATCCATCGAGAAGCACTACCCGTTCGGGATTAGCTCTACAGGCATGGGTCAAGAAACACCGGGCCGACCTGCCCGAGATGCGGTCAGAGCGAGGAAACCGTTCAGCACGCGCTCGTGCAGTGTCCAACCATTTCCGACCTGTGGGCTTATGTCAAACGACTGCTGTCACGTGTAGGACGAGTCGGTTTATCAGCCGAGTCTATCGTGAATATTGTCGCGTCTCTTTCCTTCAAACGGGAAGGAAGAGCTATTTTCATCGTACTTGTGGCCATGGCGAAAGAATGTGTATGGTGAACGCGTCTGAAAAGTCTAGAGACAAAGACTTTCCTCTCTGGTGAATCTCTCATCAACTTCTTCAAGAATCACTTGAAAAGGAAGGTGAGAGTAGAGAGGGAAGTTTTGTCTAGCGAACGTTTCAACAAAAGATGGGTGAATGTAGCAAGGATGGCACGTGTGAATGATGGAGCCTCCTTGAGCATGATCCTATGAACCAGAAAAAGAAAAACAAAGGAAAAAAGATAGTTACTTACTTCTAAATGTGTTACTGTGTAACATTATTGTCCGAGGTTACCGTGGTCTTTTCGTAGGTTTTTCTTCCCACACATAAACTTCTCCACCTTTGGGAACTTTTTGTATTATTTCGACTTTTTGTATATCCCAAACGATTTCGATCCCTTTTGATTGTTGTTCCTATTTATATTTTCTAATTTTTGTTTGTTTTCGCCTCCCTCGAAAAGAAAAAAAACTCTACAGTGTATTTATCCCCTCTATGGTCAGCCCTGTGTGGCCAATAAAGAAAGTTATCTATCTATCTATCTATCTATCTATCTATCTATCTATCTATCTATCTATACATGCACGCAGAAACACACATGCGCGGGCACGCGCACGCATACGCACGCCCCACCACAAATGTAATGTAGAAATCCATGTCATTTCAATTTGTGAATAAAGAAGTGCATTCAAAAGCAATATGAAAGCAAAGTCCAACATTTACATCCTACATTTCAATATTTCGGCATAAAAAAGTCTTTATCAATATGATCAATATGAACGAAAGGTGATCCAGCCCATTCACAATCTGAACTGATACCAGAGTGGCCCTGAGGTGCAATATGAACAGATTAATGGTGTTATAATGGTTAATTTTGCTTGTTGTTAGATTTCATGAATTAATAATGTTGTCTTCTAAATTCTCAGACTTCCAAATTTCCATTCTCTGGCGTGGTCGGTGATTAAAATATACATTTTTTAATGCAGCTGAGCATTAAAAGGGCGTCGGAATTAAGACTTAAAGCTTTTACTGTTTGTTATATGGTGAACCTTGTTAGCTGTAAACACGAGTCCATAAGAATGAGAGGACAGTCAGTCAGTGTTCATAGATTGTTGCCTTGTATGGGCAAAATACCCAGATATGCGTTATCATAGGGAAGGCCCAAGTATGCAGAAGTCGTATACTCAGTTACTTTCAACAAGACATTTGGCTGATTGCTGCTGCAATTTATTCATTAAACTTTGACAACTTCAGAAAAATCTTCGGTCATGAAAGAAAATACTGAACATGAAAGAAAATACTTAACATGTTTTATTCCTCCCTAAAATGTACAGATTTGAAGAGTTGATGATTAATAAACAAAATTCCTCAATCATCTGGCAGGAAGGCTAACAGACTAGAATATCATAAGTATTATATGCACTTACGCCCTCCGATTCACATTTTTATAGATATTTTACGTAATACTGAAATATAAATTAAAAAGATAAACCTTTGTTTTGCTCATGTGCCCATTTTTATATTTACAACCGGCACTGTAGTGACCCCATAAAACTTCTGACTGTTTTCCACACTTCGTATAAACTATATTACTCCAATGTACATATGTACATATATAGATTTATATATGTACATAAATACACACACACACACACGCAC
>NC_068982.1:145216946-145223913 GCF_001194135.2 Octopus bimaculoides
TGTTGAAGAGCGTAGGCTCGAAACGTAAAATACTTTCTCACCTTCCCGAGCATTAAAATAATGCACTTGTTTGTTGTTTATACACCTGTCTTCGTCTTTTGTTTTTTTTGTAAATTCCATCTATATACACACACACACATGTGTATGTATGTATGTATGTATGTATGTATGTATGTATGTATGTATGTATGTATGTATGCATGTATGTATGTGTGTGTATGTGTGTGTAAACAGACACACAAACACACAGACACAGACACACACACACACACACACACACATATATATGTGTGTGTGTGTGCGCGTGTATACATGTTTATATATTTTTAGTGCGCACACAAAAAACCTGTCTCATCAGATATCGGAGGAGTCCTCTCCTGATATTAGATCAGAAGGGTTCCTGCTACTCGGCAAAGAAAATATACCATATAAAACAGTCAATTTAGTTCCTACCAAATGTGTTGAATAACAATTTCTTTCATCTGTCCACGCACTCGTATGTATGTATGTTATTGTTCAGTTTTGTTTAAAGGATTTTTGCCAATAGAGTAACAACCTCTTTCTAACCTAGATCTAAGGTTCCTTCATTGGAATTTTAACATCAACAACAGGATATTCTGTACGTCGTACGTACGTATGTATGTATGTATGTATGTATGTATCTATGTATGTCATTGTTCAGTTTCATTTCAAGATATATTGCCAATAGAGAAAGACCAGGTTTCTAACCTAGATCAAAGGCTCCTGCATTGGATTTCAACATCAACAACAGGGTATTTTGTTTGTTTGTATGTATGTATGTATGTATGTATGCATGTATGTATATATGTATGTATGTCATTGTTCAGTTTTACTTCAAGATTTCTTCCCAGTAGAGAAAGAGCCGTTTTCTAACCTAGATCCAAGGCTCGTTCATTGGAATTTCAACATCAACAGGATATTTTGTACGTATGTATATATGTATGTATGTATGTATGTATGTATGTACATATGTCATTGTTCAGTTTTATTTCAACATTTCTTGTCAATAGAGAAAGAGCCGGTTTCTAACTTAAATCCAAGGCTCCTTCATTGGAATTTCAACATCAACAACAGGGTATTTTGTATGTATGTATATGTGCAGATTTGTATGTTTTGCTTTATGCATGTATTCTCATGCCTATAGTAGTATAACTAGACATGCTCCTCATATATATTAAAATGATAAACTTCTGGAAAGTTTTATAGGTTTTAACAGTTCCAGTGAGGGATTGGATTTAAGTCTTCGAATTAGCTTTCTCCTTTCTGGTTTTGAGAAGCCTAATTTCTTAAGATTGGTATTTAGGCAGTGTGTTATATATAGAATGTTGTTGTTATGAAGGTTATGAACCTGAATTTGTAATCTGGATAGAGTAACTGCAGATTTCTTAATAGTTCAGCGTAGGTTTTCTCTTTTTCACTGATCTTCAGCTTTATGTTAACATAATGTGTATTTATGTATGTATGTATTTATGTGTGTGTGCGCGCGCAAGTACGTGTGTGTGTGTATGTGTGTGTGTGTGTGTGTGTGTGCGTGCGCGCGTGTGTGTATATGTGTGTAAGAATGAATGTATGCGCATAACCACACGTTTAACCAGTACACTGAAATGAAGACGCGTGACTTAGTGGTTAGGGTATTCGACTCTCGATCGTAAAGTTGTGAGTTCGATACCCAGTCATTCCTTGTCTCCTTAAGCAGCACACTTTATTTCACGTTGCTCCAACCCACTCAGTGAGTAAAAATAAGTAGTATTCGAAATTTAAAGGCCCAGCCTTGTCACGTTCTGTGTCACGCTGAATCACAAAACAACTCAGTCACATACACATTAATTTCTTTTGTTGACCGAATCAACTGGAATACTCGTAAACAATGGAGTGTTCGGCTACATATATATAGAAGCAGGTGCATGCAAACATATACGAAGGGTAGACACCATTACATGGCGGCTTCGGTTTCTAAGAATCTCTATCCGAATATTCTTCAACTTTCATATCAGCAACATTGGATAATGTAGAATTAAAATAACAATATATATATTAAGAAGACGGGATAATCATGACGGGAGCCGCTTTAGATTACAGACCCGTTCGATCAAGGCAGATCTGGACTAAACAAGAACAAAATCAACAACAACAACAACAACAACAATATTAGCAGGAATGATAAGAATAATTGCAATAAGAGCAGCAATTTGAGTGACGAATATGAAGTATATTCAACATGTCTTTTTCTGAATTCAATTATACTGTTCCACATTAAAATACTATTTTCCTACAGAGAAAAATGAATTTTTTTTCCACGGTGTCAGCTTTCAAAAGAAATATTACCGCTTTTGTGAAACATACAGCATGTCGTATATGATTTATTTACAATATCATAATTGGTTTTGAAGTGTAATTACCTTACTTAATATCTGCTACTTTATTACATATCACTAATATATCGTATCGCTTTGTAGTGGCGTCACTACATTTATAATTTATTTACGGCCTGCATATTGCTTATATGCTCTTTTACTCTGTTAAATTGTTTTTCTTGTCATAAGAAAATAAATAAAACAAGTGCCTACTTAGACATTTATTCTTTTACTGGTTATATTCATTAAACAGTCGTTGTATTTGAGAATCGCGATTATTGGTAAAGTCGATTATATCGATCTCAATAAATGCTTGTAGACTAGCATTCATTTCATCGACCTTGGAAGGCTGATAGGCAGTCGGCCTAAGAACCAAGTAACCAAATAATTACATACACTTACAGACATGAGCGCTCACTCACACGCACATATATCTGGGTTATAACGAATAGAACTAAAGCAACTCAGTACATATTGGAGAGTATAATTATTAGTCTCTTTGATCTTTGAATCTCTGGAAACTCCGAGCAGCGACGTAAAGCTTGAGTCGAATAAATATAACGATCTCTCTCTCTCTCTCTCTCTCTCTCTCTCTCTCTCTCTATATATATATATATATATATATATATATATATATATATATAACCATAATATTAGCGCCAAACAGTTTTTAAGCATAAGCAAAGTTTAGGTCAGGTAAAATATGTTTGTAACATATTCCAACTGTTAAAAGGCAAATTCACAGCCATCGTAAGACGAATTTCCTCTTATAGTAAAAAGGTGTGAAAACATCATATCTGTCCGGTGTCGCCATCTATCAGGATTCCCAGACATCGATGTTTTTAGTTCTGTAGCCGTTATCAATGGAAATAACTACATAACTTTGTTTATGTCTAAATACTGCTTGGCGCTGATAATACGGTAATTCCCACAACCTCGACGTTCTGCTGGAGCAAATCGGTCAATGTTGTTGACTGCATTTTAGTTAAAGCTATAGCTTTAATAAAGTCTGTCCAGAGTTGCCTCTCAGTTATTTCCCATTGATAACGGCTAAGGAGCTAAAGACATCGATGTCCGGGAATCTTGATAGATGGCGACAAAGGACAGATATGGTGTATTTACACCCTTTTACCATAAGAGAAATTTTTCTCCGCGGTAACGGCAGAGAATTTGTCTGTTAGCGGTTGAAATACGCCACGAACATATTTAACTAAACTTTGCACGCACACACACATACGCACACACACACACATACATACACACACACACACACACACACACACACACACACACACACACACACACACACACACACACACACACACACACACATGTACCAGTTATAAGATCCATAAAGAATCAAAGAATATCAAAGTCAACACTTCACTAACTGGCTAGAAAGAATCCCGCAGAGCAACGGTGAAGTAATGCATTATCAGCACGGAAGGTTAGCGATGAAGTTAAGACACTGTTGCTGTGTAAATATGCATTGCCAATGGTATACAAAATATTAAATGAAGAGTAAAATATATAATGTGGCGTAAAATAAAATAAAACGAATGGATTTTCGAGAGCTGCTACAACTGTTTCGCTTGCAGTTTTTATCTTGATGTAAGCATAATACAATTACTCAAGTTATGCAATACTCTAAGCAACTCTGAAGCTCGTCAGTCAGCTTCTCAGAAGAAAGTGATGCAACGCCTTCTCATGCATAGTCGATTGAAATGGTTTTCGTTCATAGTAGGTATTTAATGTATGAACCACGGGAATGATCTAAAGTTGCATTTTAGAGATGGAAATTAAACACTGCGATTCAAGGAGCTTGATGCTTTACCTGTTTTTAGATTTCCACTATTCTCCCATTCTATAATATTGGTTTGAAATTTTGGCACAAAGTCAGCAATTTCGTGGGTGGAGATGACTACATGGGCCCCTATGTTCAACTGCTACTTATTTTATTGACCCCGAAACAATGAAAAGTAGAGTGGACCTCAGCGAAATTTGAACTCAGAACGTAATGACAGACGAAATGCTGCTAATATTTTGCCCGGTGTGCTAACGATTCTGTCAGCTGCCGGCCTTAAACATTTACTATAATGTTGGGCACAGCCAATAGTGATTACAACTGGACCTGAATCGGGATAACATGAGTAAACGTTTTTTCTAATCAAGTAATATCAGTAATAACCTTGGCACAGGCAAGCTTTGAACGTTGAAACTAAAGGAACATAACTAAATACTCCAATCTAATACTTTGTCTATTGGGTTAATGTATTACAGTATCTATTTTTCATGATTTATTGCAAGATCAAATGGTTGTCTACGAGCCTCCTGTGACCTAAAAATAGTTGACTTTATGTCCACGCAGGAAAAACAATGACTCAGCAATACATTTCAATTTTCGATGGATATGACTCGAAGAAACCAAAAGCGGAGGAGCCGCAAGTCAGTTATTAAATAAGCTAGTAAAGACAGCCAAAGCTTACAGTTTTAAAAGAAGGACACAGTAGATGTTATAATTCGACATACCTCGCCTTATCTTGAGTTTACAGAGCCTGGTCAGAGTCTTCGTGACATACTGCATGTCTTGAGCATTTTTAGACCTGGCAGAGCTCATTCCTCTCGATGTCCAACCACAGCCGAATTCTTCCATAATAACAGAAACACAGGAAGAAAGACAAGAATCGACCTCAGTGCCGGACTGTTCCTTTGTCGACCTCGAACATTGAAAAGACAAACATATCTCGGCGAAATTTGAACTCAGAATGCAAAAAATTATGTCCAAAACATAAAAATGAGAACGTCATGGCAACAAATCTTTTCCCACACCAATCTCTTCGGTTAAGACAGAGTTGGGAGATTAAACGACAACAGCAGCAGCAATAACCACATCGTATATACAGGAATTGAACGTTACTATTCCAAATCAAATTCTATGTATAGTTTAATTTCATTTCTCTCGTGTAATTTCCTGTATCTGAACGTTTATACATCTGAGATGAGTTATTAGACAAGCACAAAACACTAATCGGATTATGAAACCACACCTTTTTCCAGTGGACATTATGAAATTAAAAACAAAATAACAAACAATAAAGATATTCACTTAATCGATATGTAACTCTTTCTTACAGTTATTATGACCTTTAATGTGTCTAGCTGGATTTAATTTCATCCATTCTCTCGTCCTGTTCATGGGAATTACTCAGTTTGGTTTATAACAATCTTGCCAGATACTTCAATATTAATTATCGCAACTGTAATTTAGAATTCTTAGACGAAGGCTGCAAATTAGCTCCAGAAAATACTCTGATAATTGGCATGGGTTCTAGAATAAGAGCTATTATCATAGTAATTGAAATACGTGGACTGGTTTCGTTTCACGGTTATCTATTTATGTTGTATCGCTACTGATGAATAATAATTAGTTGACTACAGGTTTCCAACGATTCAATCACTGCAACTGACCGCATTAGTGAAAGAGAAAATAACCAGGGAGTGTCTATAACTCCAGATAGAAATAATAGCTCAAGTAACTTGATTCATAAAACAGAGACATTTTAATACCCTTACTGTCATTTATAATGTACGAAAAACAGATACAGACACAGACTTACAGACGCACAGACAAACAGACAGACAAACAGACAGACACACACATTCACGCACACTAGGGTTGTGTGTCTGTGTGTGTATGTGTGTGAGTGTGTGTGAGTTCGTGTGTATAGTATAGTATCAATCAACCAATTTCCACTCAACTCACAAAATATTAACCAGTCTAAGGGAATAATTGAAATGCAAAACACTTGATTCAAGGTCTCGAACCTAAATATGACTATTATCTTGTATGATATAGCAAGAGCAGTTGTATTTCTTGTCAGTTTCTTAAAAGCTCAAGCTACGCTCGATGTCTTCATTCTTATCTTGGCACAAAATATAAGGTCTTCTTTTAGATCTGTATCAAAAGTCAGTAACAAACACTTCATGCAGGATCCCCCGAACTGTGTGTAAGAGAAAGAGGGAGTCTTCTTCGGACTGGAAACCTAACTTAAATAATTGAAAGTGGATTTCGCTAAGCACACAAGGCCTTCTTTTAGATCTGTATCAAAAGTCAGTAACAAACACTTCATGCAGGATCCCCCGAACTGAGTGTAAGAGAAAGAGGGAGTCTTCTTCGGACTGGAAACCTAGCTTAAATAATTGAAAGTGGATTTCGCTAAGCACACCAAGATACCCAATAGCTAGGTGTTGGTATTGAACATCATGACAGATTAAAACATAGGAACAATCTCTTCGACAGAATTCCATAGATTTTGCCTACGCATTACATATATACATATACATACGTATATGAATATACATAAAATCTAATTATACACACGTGCATGCATGCATGCATGATGTTTACATATATTTCGTCGAAAGGGCTCGCATAACTTTGTGTGTGTGTGTATATATATATATATATATATATATATATTTGAAAAGATTTGTAAAAGTACCACACGAGTAAGTAGATATTAAAGATAAATAAAAATGAAAATGCCACTTTAAAAAAAAACAACTTTTTTTGGGTGTTTTAATTAATTTAC
>NC_068982.1:145225370-145227682 GCF_001194135.2 Octopus bimaculoides
GCCCACATCAACAATAAGGTCAATATAGCTCGTAGGATGAGCTCCTGGATCTTAAGAACCTTCCAGTCCAGAGAACAAGGTGTCATCATTCCGATTTTCTCCTCATTTGTACGGCCACACCTCGAATACTGCTGCCCCTTGTGGTCTCCCCATACAAAACAAAACATCTCGAGGATTGAATCACCCCAGAGGGCAGTCACCAAACGAATTGAAGGCATGACTGATCTTGATTACTGTG
The DNA here is from genome assembly GCF_001194135.2 of Octopus bimaculoides. NCBI lineage: Eukaryota > Metazoa > Mollusca > Cephalopoda > Octopoda > Octopodidae > Octopus > Octopus bimaculoides. The sequence continues at coordinate 145,225,609 of NC_068982.1, forward strand.
ACCGCCTTAAAGCCTTGAAGCTCTACTCTCTCCAGCGCCGCCACGAGCGGTACATTATTTGTACGATGTGGAAAATATACCCCCAGCATTGCCCAAACGATCTGAAAATTAGTTTCAAGGTTCATCTTAGGCTGGGACCACGAGCCATACGCCCCCTGTCCAATTCAAAATTACAACGTATAGGTATACTGCGGCATAATTTTTTTTCCTCAACAGGCCCTGCCCTTTTTAACATTGTCCCGAAACAGATAAAAGACGAAACAGATCCTATCAGCTTTAAACGGAGTCTAGACAGCTTTCTCCAAAGAGTACCAGACAAACCACCCATACCTGGATACAACTCATTCAATAAGAACTCACTACTTGAATGGACCATAGACCAAAATTGACTGTAAAAAGGATTTAGATAATCCCATCAGGTGGTGCTATTAGGTTAGACATGGCCTGGAGCAACCTTTGGTCGAAACGTATCTAAGTTTATCTAAGTTTATATATATATATATATATATATATATATATATATATACAGGCACACACACATATAAGCGAACAATATTAAAGGTGCGAATTTCCCATCTGTTATGATTTTGTTAAATTTGTCGAACATTATTTAATGTAAAGTCATGCACATCTCTCTTATTGTGTTACTCATTCTGTAGAGTATTCAGTTGAATAATTTTTGCGACGTGTATTTCTGTCTCTTCTCTCCTTCTTTGTCACACTTTTGCTTTCCTTCATCTCTACCTCTGTCTCTTTCTCTATCCCTCTGTAATACTTTCCTCTCTGTTGCTTCTGACTCTCTGCCCTCCACCACTCTCTCTTTCCTGCCACTACTCCATGACTCATCACCATTCACATTTCTTTCGTCCATTTTTTTCTCCACACCATTGACATGTTCAGTCACGCCTCTCTCTGCGCCTCCATTTTTATTTACACTGTTTGTTTTCTTCACCTTTCCTTCTGACTTTCCATCAGTCCATTTCTCATTTCCAGTCCTGCAGGATATTTTCCGTGTTACCTCACACATGTGTATCTTGCGGCTGCACGGCCTTTTTTCTTTGTATCTGTATAATTATTTTATGTTGCCTTGCTTGTTTACCTCATTGTCTTGTACGTTAGCTATTCTCACTGGCCTCTTGCTGCTGATGTCACCAAAATGGAAAATAACACTGACATTTCATTTTAACGGATATGTTTACCAAAATTACATTAAAATATTTTGAAATACTAAAGGGTAAATCTATTCAATAAATCGCCATTGGCTTCCATTACGGCCTCGAGATGACTTCGGAATCTCTTGCAACTCATCTGGACGGTCTCCTTGTTCGTGAATGATCCCATAATCCTTGCCTTCAATTCATCTTTGGCGTTACAAGTTTTGTTGTTTTCTCGCTCAACTGCATCCCAGATATAATATTCAAGGGGTTTGCAGTCTGGGCCATTAGGTGGCCAGATGTTAAGGGTGATGTGGTCGCAGGAATTTTCTGACTGCCATTACTGGGTTCTCCTGCTTGTGTCGCATTGTTCAGAGTCCTGTTGCCAGACATAGGGTCTTTCAGCAGTTACTATCTTGACCCAAGGCAGCACTACCTCCTCCAAGCACTTGACGTAGGCCTCCGTACTGAGTATGAGGCTGTGTGGGAAGATGAATAGAGGCATAACGTCACCATCACGAGTAATCGCTCCAAACACCATGATTTCGACTGGACGTTTGGTTTTTATCTCTCTCGGTACATATTCTCAGATTGCACTCTTTTCAGATTCACACCCAAACTCTCTGAAATGTTCGTATTGGAGCTTCCGGCGTGAAAGCTAAGCAGTACACCATGCCGTTCCCAAATTTCTAGCTGAGTGAACTGCGTCATGGTGGTGTTACTCTCACAGACGGTGACCAACTGACCCTACTGTACTGTGTAGTCGACAAAATACAATACGCGCATACGGGAAATTAAAAATATATAATGGAGACAATTCACCCATCTCATGCTATATATACATACATACATATACATATATGCGTGTATATATATATGTCACAAAAGAGACAGAGGGTGATAACTAGCACAGCTTATTC
>NC_068982.1:145228370-145231912 GCF_001194135.2 Octopus bimaculoides
TATATATATATATATATATATATATATATATATGTCACAAAAGAGACAGAGGGTGATAACTAGCACAGCTTATTCTAAAATAAGAGCTAAAATTAACTCCAAGGTCACTAAAGCATTATACTTAATGACTGACAAAGGGTGATAAGTCCCTAGCGTATATAGCCGTATCACGATTTCCAATCTTAGCCTTACCTTCCCCTGTCATTTATTAAGTATAGTTCTTTAGTTGTTTTAGAGTTAATTTAACTCTTATTTTAGCATAACCGGTGCTATTCAGCACCGTCCATAACGTTTGTAACCCCTATTAATTTTGCATTTATATTCTAATTGCTAATAAGCCACTCTTTTAATTTGTTATATATATATATATATATATATATACATAATTATGTATGTATACGTGAGTGTGTGTGGCCATGTGTTTATTCATATATAATACTTCGTATGTGTAAGTATATTAGTATAATTATAAAGAGAAATGTATATGTTTATCATTGTAATGATTCTTTATCCATGATATTATGCCATTCTCGTGTTTTTCGAGGTATTTTTTCTTTTACATCTTCTGTATACATTTGTAAATCTCTCGATTCTTGCAATTTTTCTTGTCTACATTTAAAACATTTGTCCTTCAGTTATATTCGAAAAATATTTGAAGTCGATCGTTCATGGTTTTAATTGTAAATTATGCATCTGGTTCTTCTCTTCAAACATATGTAGATATATATTTCTGGCACACTCTGTCCTTACATACATAAATGCATGCATGCATACATACGTACTTATATATATACAAACATACATATATGTATGCTTACGTACATAATACACATATACATTCATATGTGCATACGCACACATATACATAGATATCTGTGTGTGTATCTGTTTGTCTGTCTGTATGTCTGTCTATATCTCTCTCTGTAGATATATATATATATACACACACACACATCAACGCTTGCGAGTGCACACAAATGGACATGTATATACATATGTATGTATAAATATATTAACATTTTCTGTATTAAATTATGTATGTATATTTACACAATTTATATACTTTTGATTAAATGTAAAGTTTTTGTTTATTAAACTCAGCAACACCTGCTTGAACGTATATTTGTACGTATATAAATATGTATGTATGTATGTATGTATGTATGTATGTATTCAGTTTTATTTCAAGATTTTTTTTCCAACAGTGAAAGAATCGGTTCTAACCTATATCCAAGGTTCCTTCACTGGAATTTCAACATCAACAACAGGATATTTTCGTATGTAGGTATGTATGTATGCATGTATGTATGTATGCATGTATGTATGTATGTTTGTATGTATATATGTATACGTGCAGTTTTGCATGATTTCTTTTATGCATGTATCCTCATGCATATAATTGCATATCTAGACATGCTTATATATTTAAATGATAAACTTCTGGAAAGTTTTACAGGTTTTTACAGTTCCAGTGATGGATTAGATCTGTAGTCTTTGAATTAGCTTTCTCCTTTCTGGTTTTGAGAAGCATAATTTTTCAAGATTGGTATCTAGGCGGTGTGTTACACATCCCATATTTACAGGAATAAGCCTGGACATGTAATCTGGATAGAGTTACTGCGGATTTCTCGATATTGCAGTTTAGGATTACTCTTTTTCGCTGATCTTCAGCTTTACGTTAACATCTGCTGGGCAGCTAATTTCCACAACTGTACACAGATTTTCTTCTCTATGCTATGTCATTATATCAAGTCTGTTATGCTTACATTTTATTGAGGTTTTCACTGGGACATTCCACCAGTACTCCTTTTTATTATGAGTTGCTATGGCTTCTACCATATTGTGGGTTCTCCTTCTGATGGATTTTATTATAGAGTGTCCTAGCTACAACATCATGTCTCATTGGTAGATAATAACGTGATGGCATTTTCGGACAACTGCTTATGATGTGAGTGATATCTCTAGTGTGAACTCCACAAAGTCTGTATTGGTTATCACGTTTTGCTGCTTTTCCTGCATCTCTATCCTTTTTGAGCGTTAGGTGTTTGCTTGATATATCCTGTTCTCGGATTGCAAACGCATACTCTTGAAGGTAGAAGGTAATAATCCGATTATTGGTCCATGCAAGACTTCTTCGATGATCAATGTTACTATCATTTCGGAACTTTCTACTAACATATCCATGCATGGTCTTCTGCTCATATACGCTGATCCTTTTATTTTATGATACATTGCCGTAGAGTCGTACGACTTCTTTGGGAATGTATTTAAGGTATGTATGTAGGTATGGATGTATGTATGTATGCATGCATGCACGTACGTACGTGCACGTGTGTCTATGTATGTGTGCCCGTGCGTGTGTACGTGTGTGTATGTATGTATGTATTTATGGATGTATGTATATGTGTGTATGTGTGTGTATATATATATATGTATGTGTGTCTGTGTTATGCGTGTGTTTGTATATTTACGTATGTTCACGTGTTTGTGTGTGAATACGTTTATGCGCATGTCTATATGTATCTATCTATATCTTGTGTATATTTGTGTATGTGCATATTTCTGGAAGTGTGTACTTGTTGCTGCACATGCACATAGTACGTATGCATATACTTATGTCTATTCTGCTGGTCTGATACAGATGTTCTGCTTTTTTATTATTAATAATAACACAATTCTAAATAATTTCTTTCTTTTCGGTTTTCTTGCCTCATTTTCTCCTCTGCGATTATTTCTTTGCTTTTTAGTAGCATTCTTCTGATTCATAACTCTCTAACTCCAGATGTTCTATTTTGCTTTATTCTATTCTTAGCTTTTATTGTCTGTCGAGCCGTTTTCGGCGAGTCTTCCAAGTGGCGTTCATTGTTGTCTAATACCTATAGTTTGTAACTGACAATTGGATAACTATGTTATGCATCACAGAATTTAAACGTAAATTCTTTTTTCTGCTACATCTTTTATCTTTTTCTTTTTATATTGAATAATATTGAAAAATATGAATTTATCAACGACGGATAATGTTTATGTTGTTAGACTACAATTTAAACTTTAGCAAAGTTGCAACAAAGAAAACTTAACATAATTATCTTGGAAATATACATTGAAGCATTAATGTGAAAACATTACACCACTTTCAAGTATTTATGATCGTTCAGAAATTTAAATTGAAGTACATATACCCCAACTTTCACTACAAAACACTATACAAACATGATGATATCGTTATTAAGAACATAGGTTGAAACTACAAGAAGATTCTGCTATAAATATTTGTCTCTAATTATATATTACCCAAAATATATAAAATATATGTATGTATGTATGTATGTATGTATGTATGTATGTATGTATGTATGTATGTATGTATGTATCTATCTATCTATCTATCTATCTATCTATCTAAGGTCACCACGCACGTAAATACTCTCTTATACACACGCACGCGCACCTTCGTTTTGGGATCACCACTACTTTATTATCTCCCCTTCTTCCTAGCTCTCCTGTGTGACCCCTCTGTCTAGTATTCGCCATGATAGATCGCT
>NC_068982.1:145232181-145238141 GCF_001194135.2 Octopus bimaculoides
ATATATATATATATATATATATATGCACATACATACATACATACATACATACATACATACATACATACATATATATATGTGCGTGTTTGTGTACATACATATTTATGTATATGCATATATCTATCTATCTATCTATCTATCTATCTATCTATCTATCTATTTATCTATCTATCTATCTATCTAGTATGTATAATACCACAATGTAAGGACGTGAGTTTGATTCCTGGCAGTGTGTTGTACCCTTCAGCAGAACATTTCTTTTACCCTAGCTCCAGTCCACTCAGCTCGCAAAAATAAGTTTTACCTGTAATTCAAAGGGTCAGCCTTGTCACATCATGCGTCCACTAAATCTCCCTGAGAACTACGTTAAGGGTACGGTGTCTGTGAAGTGGTCAGCCACTTGCACATTAATTTCACGAGCAGGTTGTTCAGTTGATCGGACTGGAATCTTCAACGCCGTAATCGACGGAGTGTCAGTTGCGACAATTATACCATTCAGGTTTCGTCTCTGCTGTTAGTTAATCGTGTTAAATTCTCTCCGTGGTTTATTGAAACGGAAGGTTGCGGATTACTTTTCTTTATTGGAGAACGATGAGAAGAAGAAAAAAATTCTTTTTATATTCCACGGTAGGCGACTAGGGTTGCCGAGTGTGCAAAAAAGAATACAACCGTAACTCCGTAACTCATGTATATCTATCTATCTATCTATCTATCTATCTATCTATCTATCTATCTATCTATCTATCTATCTATCTATACATACAGAAAAACAAAAGACGAAGACAGGAATATAAACAACAAACAGGTGTGTCTTCGGTAAAACATAAATCCGGAAAAGAAGCACATTGTAAGTTATAGAGCAGTATATTATATAAATAAAGTTAGATAAGGCCGGTTTACGGAATTACCCTGGGTTTCTCGTCTATAAAGCGCTTAGCTTTACGGCGTATCATCAGATCCCAAACTTATTGGATTATGACCTCTCTAGCTAGCAGTTTCTCTAAATAATGGCGAATAAAAGAATATATATGTATATATACATATATTTTCTTATTTGTTTCAGTCATTTGACTGCAGCCATGCTGGAGCACCACCTTTCGTCAAGCAAATCGCCCCGGGACTTACTCTTTGTAAGCCTAGTACTTATGCTATCTGTCTCTTTTGTCAAACAGCTAAGTTACTGGGACGTAAACATCGATTGTCAAGCGATGGTGGGAGGACAAATACAGACACACACACACGCGCGCGCACACACACGCGCGCACACACACGCGCGCACACACACGCGCACACACACACGCGCGCACACACACGCGCGCACACACACGCGCGCACACACACGCGCGCACACACACACGCGCGCGCCACACGCGCGCACACACATATATACGACGGGCGTCTTTTAGTTTCCTCTATCAAATCTACTTACAAGGCTTTGGGCGGCCTGAGGCTATAGTAGAAGACACACGCCCAAGGTGCCACGCAGTGGAACTAATATTTCTCAAAAGATACACACACACTCATAATTTTTGTATAGAATTATACATATAATTGAAGATGCAAATTATATATATTTGTAGGTATAAATTAAATATATATTTGTGTATATAATTATAATTATCATATTTAATATCATGTATGTAGAATTGTTCATACATGCACACATACATGCACACAAACACACACATGCAGATATATGCATGTATACCCACATGTCTTTGTGTATGCATCCGTATGATTGCGCTTGCGTGGGTACGCGTTTGGTAATTTAAGGGAAAAAGACTTACGTAGCAGAATTTAAATTATAAATCGTTTTTATACCTTTACATTATATGGACAGCATACTGAAAGTCATGAATTTATTCCAACCCATAATATCTATATTGTTAGAATATAATTTAAATTTTAGCCAAACAGTTTTAGGCACAAAACAGCGTATAATTATTCTTCCAGTATACATAAACACCTGAATATTATGCCAATTTCAAGAATTTAATAACCGTTATAAATTTACACTGGGCTGTAAAGTTTTCCGGTCTCATTAATAATATCATCAACATTGCAACTAAACATTTTTTATTAAGAGCATCTCCTCAAAATACAGAAAAACTTGCCTATAAATATTTATCTAAATAATACATTTCATAAAATATATCACAACATATCTTTGTTTAGGAATGAAACTTGGTTCGATACTTTGTAGAAGAAATAATCTCTAATGATGAAATGGTATAGGTTGTTAGGCATGCAGACACTTACACGCATGACACTTACACAGTTCACATATACATACATACATACATACATATATATATATATATATTTGTAAAGATTTGTAAATGTACCACACGAGTAGGTAGATATTAAAGATAAATAAAAATGAAAATGCCACTTTTAAAAAAATTTTTGGGTGTTTTAATTAACTTACATTACATGTTTCGTTTTTTTTTTTTGAAAAACCTTATCAAAAATGAGTACAAAATATGTGAGAGGAGAAGAGGACTATTAATAAAATAAAATTGAAATTAAAATTAAGAATGACATCCGTAGTTTACTGTTATTTCTTGCATGCCCACGTGGTCCTTTCCTTTTGTTCTGAAGGCATGGTAATTTCAACTTGCTGAGATAGTATCTACTAGTGTTTAAAATTTTCATGATTTCAGCATCACTAAAATTCAGAATTAATCCAGAAAACAGACTTCCAGCTTGCATTTAAGAGACTTTTCCTAATTTCAGAATTTGATGGTACAATTTATACAATGAAGAATATTTTATTTTTTCCATAGCTTTGAACTGGTTCTCATTTAAAATTCCCAGATTTTGTTATACGAACGTTTAACATTATTTTTCATAAAATTACAAACTATGCTTTGATATAATCCTTGGATAGGCGTGCAGTGGTGAATGGTAAGGACAGAATTGTAATATTGTGTTCTCAATCTCAGTGATGTACTGGACCGTTTTCAATTAGTAATACAATTTTCAAGCCGATATTTCCTTTTGTATCATTTCAGCTTCGGGAACGACGTTCTAATCAAACCAGTTTATGAATATTGGCAAAATATTTTAATTTTCACGTCAATGAACTAGGAGGGTATTTTGATTCAAACCTTTCATCGCACGTGGATTAATAAATAATGGTTCCATGAATCAATCGCTTAATGCATTACAACCTAATAATTATTACGTGATTCGATAATTAGAAGTTTTGAGTCCGCTAACCATTTTGCCGATCTTGATATAAATGTTCTCTTTGGCATTTTCTAGAATAAACCAGTGTCACCAGGATTAAATAATAGCTTTAAAGAAATTGCATGTTCAATTATTTTAGATAATCATGTCACAATCTCTTTAACAGCCTTGTTAATCGCTTATTGAAGTTATTGAAAACCATGCAATTATACTTTTTCTGATTTTCCATCGTTATTCTTAATTGTTTTAAAAGTTGCTCCTATTATATTAAACAGTTTCAGAGATTTTGTCGATCTTTTGCCAGTTTTAAACCGATTTAGTATTGTGATTTTCATTTCCAGAGGAATTGACTTCTTTGTTCGTTTTTCGTTTATTTCAAACCCTATTATATTCATTTATGAAAATATTAAACGAGCTCGCCCTAAAGCAAAGATGTGCACAGGTGAAACTGTGTGAACCGAGTAGCGTGCAAAAACAAGGGATGAACTGTATATATACATATATGTATATATACATACTCACACACAAACACACACACACAAACATACACAAACATACACATGCACACACTTATTATGAGACAAAGCACAAAAACTATAAAAATGTAGTTGGTGCCACAGTTGAAGACACCAGATGATACCCTCAAATCGTAATATTCAGACGTCTTGACATGTATGTATGTGCATACATACATACATACATATTTACTGTGTTGCAATAATTGTGAACAAACGACCGATTCAAAGGATAATATTGAGCCAAAATGCATGACCCCCTACACCATAGCATCAATAGACAGTTGGACTATCATTACATGAATAATGTGGGCAAAACATTATAGACCCATAGCATGCTTGAATGTTATGCACAAACTGTACACAAGTTATCTGAATATATTTCTCCAAGAGCAATACCTTCAGCCTTAGAGAAGAACTACTGAGTAGGTACTCTGAGAATACAACTGCCTCATGCAACCCAAAAGAGGCTGGACTGACCTACCTAAAGAGATGACTGGATGAAAAGCAGGCATTAATCCAACAAAAAACACAAAGCTTAGGTAGGCATCCTGTATGCTAGAGGATAACAATAGCTTTTCCAGGAAGAGTAACCTCTTCTCGGTCTGTAATAGATACATTACATCCCATCTAGAAGGATATGCCTTTGCTATCCAGAAAGAGGATATAGTTACTAGATACCTGATAAGTGAGAGAGGCTAAGGTACTATAAAACCTCCACGTTGTGATAGGAAATATCGGCTCTGCTAGACCAATGTGGAAGATATCACCCAAACCATCAGCATCTGCCCCAAAATGTCCGCATGATAGTACCTGGCCCTGAAACATGTTATAGTTGCAAAGACTATTTACAACGCTACCCGCAGGAAGGATTGCCCTGACGCATGTCAAAGGCATGTATGAACCAGCACGTATTCACACATTTAAAAGAAGTAATACTGGTGGAAACTCCAATAAAAAGCAACATTTCAGTGCAAACAATTACCACTCCATTAAAACAACCTCTCTATATTCTGTTGTGAATCATTGTTGTTTTCCTGAAGGAAATTCTCGAACCCGAGATGTTTTGCATGCATGTATATGGGTTACACGAGAATCTTCGTGAGACATTCAGTAAATGTCATGGCTTTAGCTCTCCGTTAGAAACAAGCAATAGTTAACCAAAGAAATATTGTATCTGTTACTTATATCTATTAGCACTTGGCATCCAGCCTTTTCTTTGGTCAATGACTATATTATCAAATCACATCATATAAAGGTAGGAACTAATCTTTAAATCCAAACATAAATGCAAGCGCGGACACACACACTCTCACACACGCACATATATGTATGTATGTATACATCCATACAAACATACATACACATACATATACAAAACTCTCTCTTTCTCACTCTCTCACGCACACACACACACACATTCATTCATTCACTCACACAATCACACATAAACATACACACACAAACACCCACCCACCCACACACATATATGAAGCCCTATAAATGTTAGAATTAGTACTCAAAATGCATAATACATCAATATTTTATAAATATTTACAAATTTAAAACAATTGAAGAATAAATCATATTCCACTTTAGAGGGCCATTAAAATTGCATATATTTTGTAGATATAATTTTGAAATGAAGAATTTCAATATAGCGCTACAATAAATAGTTTTTATGATGTCTGAAAACGATGAGTGAAGAGGAACATGTGAATGTGTGAACGAGAAAGTATTTATGTGAGACAGAAAGCGGGAAGAAGAGAATAACTACTGCATTACAATTATAAATCTTTCAGAAAGTTTTCCCTTTAAAGATCCAATATTCCAATACTTGATCTGCTATTGCTTTCCATGCATCATTGTGGTATAATATTGAGTTTCTGTGCCAATTTCGAAAGCCGTTCTTTGAGAAATAGCGACGTTATTTCAAATGAAACAAACATGTATTCTCACCCATAAACACACACACACAGTGGGCAACGAATTTTCAGGTGGAGGGAGGATGATTGTATATGTGTTTACTCCAACCCATGGAAAGAGGACGTTAAAAGATAATGATGATGATGATGATGATGACAATGATTTGCATATGCGTATAAAGAACTTGTAAGTATAAGTCATTGGGAGGTAGGTGTTGTTTGAAGTGCACATTCACTCCAAGCAACGCACATTCACTCCAAGCAACGCACGTTCCTCAATGAATTATACAAATTTCTTGTATGCATATATGTATATATATATATATAT
>NC_068982.1:145238692-145240505 GCF_001194135.2 Octopus bimaculoides
ATATATATATATATATATATATATATATATATATATATATATATATATACATATATACTTACATATATACTTACATATACATAAATATATACATATATATACACACATATATATGTATGTATACATAAGCGATCCTTAAATAGTTTTACAATTAAATGCATTCGTAAAGATCCTTTGCAAGTACAATACAAAAACATCTGAACAAAAACATTAACTACAATGAATAAGCAAATTAAAAATACGTTCCCCATCAAAAAATGATCAATGTAAAAAGTAGAAAATTAACAGTCAATATGTAAATGGAAAATTAGGTGGTGAGATGATAGAGTCGTTAGCATGCCGGATAAATTGCTTTGCGACATTTCGTCCGTCATCCAGCATCGAATTATTCTTTAGCAAAATGACTGAGTCATTGAATTAAAGTGGAACTTAAATAGGTGCCCTTAAATTGTAGCTTAAGTAGAATCGAAGTGAAACAGTCTGAGAGGCTGAACCCGAAAAGCAGAAGTAGAATTCGTCCGACGTGTTTGAATACAGTTACTGTCTACACAATTTCCACCACGAAGCTAACATCAAGCAAAAGCTATTATAGAAAAAACATGCACAGGTGTCACACAGTGGATTCGAACCTACTACCACATGGTTTCGATACAAATTTTTTCTCTACGTATTTATAACATAAACATATGCATACATGAATATTCTTATATTGTAGAGGTACTAAGAGACACAAATACAATAAGATGATATTGTGCAAATGTTTAAATATTCATTCGTTACAAAATGAATATATAATTGTATTTGCTTTATACTCGTAAATATTTGCACTGAATACATTAAGTAAACCAAACTGCATACGTATAGTTGGATAATGAAATATTTCTTCAGAACAATGTCACTGGGTTACTTTTGTTTTGCGTAGGTAATTGCGTAAATATGCTATGAATATAATATACACGATTCTACATATACTTCAAATAAACAAGTATATTGACTTGCTTATTAACAGATTTATATCAGAAAATTTAAGCCTGTACGTAAACGTAAGTGTATGAACGTGCATTTCAGTATGTTTGTGTAAATATACACACATTAATATTTATATATATATATATATATAGATAGATAGATACATAGAAAGTGAGAGAAAGAGTGAGGAGGAGAAAGAGATAGAGGGAGAGAAAGACAGAGACAGACAGACATACATACAAATATATATATACACACACGCACACACATACACCCACACACATACAGACACAGAGAGACACACATATTAAATAGAAAGTTAGAAAGATATAGAATTTAGAAATCCGTCATACTGCTGGCGAATGTGGCGAATGTTTAAATTACTTTATTAATTACGAAATATACATACCACTTTAATTACATTATAGCCAAAAACATATCTAGTGTACTCATGAGATAATTATTTAATTATCCAAGCGATTAAGAAGCTAACAACATGAAACAAAATGTGAAACTCTTAAAGTAACATATTTAAATATTGCAAGGGTAAATTTGTATAATAGTTATGAACATTAATATGAGTATTAAGTGATAGCGATGAAATATACTAAATATTGACATTTGTTTACTTACTAGAGAAGTGTTTTTAAATACAATAAAGTTACATTATTTTCTCCTCTTAGTACACACACACACACACGCACGCATGTGTATGTGTATGTGTGTGCGTGCGTGCGTGCGTGTGTATGTATGTATAAATGTGCGTGTTTGTGTATATGTATGTATGCATGTATGTGTGTATGACTGGCTCTGTATATATATATATATATATATATATATATAT
>NC_068982.1:145240766-145242114 GCF_001194135.2 Octopus bimaculoides
TATATATATATATATATATATATATATATATATGTATATGCACATATAGGTATATTCAAATACACACATATATATATATATATATATGTATGCATAAATATATATATATACAAATACAAATATATATCCATATTGATATATATATATACACATACACAAATATTTATATGTATACACACACACACATACACACACACACACACACACACACACATATATATGTATATATATATGTGTATACATAAATATATGTATATGATTATATATATATATATACACATGTCTCTCTCTCTATATATATATACATATATTAATGCGTTTTATGCTTAGTTATAAGAAAAACAATATCTTTCTTTCATCTGTATAGTACAAATATGTTATTCTTTACCATGAATAGTATTGGCAGAGACTTCGAAGTTTTGGCCAGCTAAGCCATCATCGCTCTGTGACGCCTTAAGTTAACCTTGGCTTTATATCGTCTCTGTTCGGGGATTTTGGTTTTCCACTCAATGGTAATTAGGTTGTAGGGTAAGTAGCGATGGATAAGTGTTGTGGAAAATTTTATTAACTGAATTTTGGATTATGATTTTATTGTGTATTCATTCCTACATGTAGAACTTTGTAAGCAGGTGTGTCCATTTAGGTGTGTCAGCTTCAGGTCATGGGACTGTGTTTTTAGTGGTTCAAAGGAAGCAGATAGGGGAAGCTTTTTGGTTAGTGGATGTGTCATTAGTTTTAGTTAGTTTTGGTGTCGTGTGACTTAATCCTCTGTAAATTTGACAGTTCAAAGTTAAGTCCACCCTTGAAAATATTATGAATTGGGTGTGTCACCTTCATATTCTGATGGAATTTTTAAGGGTTCAAGAAAGAATGTAAGAGTGTGGAATGCTTTAGCTGGTCAGTAAGTTTATTTACTTTTTGTTGATTTTATTTATTTCCTGTTTGTATTTGAAAAGTTTAGGTTATTAATCAACCATGTCAGTGTGTTGTTAGTATATAAATTTCTTCATCTTGTACTTTTGATGTTTACAAGAGGATGTGGGTAGGTGTAAAGTTTGTTGATCAATATATTTCTCTCAAGAGGTTCTTTGTTCTGTAAGTAATTTTATTAATATGTCTAAATGTCAATCTTTGCGTTTAATGGAGGCAGAGTTTCTGGGCTATGTGTTTATAAATACTTCTACGATTCTTCTTCAAAAGTGGGTATTTTATAATATATTAGTTTAGCTCTATGGATATATGTGAATGTGAGGTATTATAAAAATGGATGTATATACTCATGTATAAAATTAAGAATAAAAATATGTACTTTAAAAAATTGGTTTCAATATTTAAAACTATATATATA
>NC_068982.1:145242214-145243959 GCF_001194135.2 Octopus bimaculoides
ATATATATATATAAATATATAAATATATATATATGTAAGCGAGTGTATATAGGTTTGTGAACTCATAGTAGGAAATATTCTTGGTGAGGTTCGTTGGAGATTGGGGTTAGTTTTAGATAATTTCTAAGTGTTCATTTAGCGTAAAGCTGTAAACATTTGTGCTGAAGGTGGAAGGAGAGCAGAAGGTGAGAGATTTTTTGTAGCCGTAATAAAAATTCTATTGGCTTATATTTCTACAGCAAATCGGTTCAAGACACGATTTAATCAATACACGCACACTTTTCATAACTCAATCTGGAAAATGACACATCGCTATGCAAACAGATGTAGATGTTCAAATATAAATACCGCGTTTAGCACAAAATCGAAAATATTCTGACACGCATAACCATGCCACTGTAACAACGAATCCTCCCGACTTTGTACTAATGAATCCCACAATATTCTCACATTCAAGTACCAAATTCTGAAGCGAAACTCTGAACTAGTGTCTTTGTGCAAGCTCAAAATGTTAAGAGCAGTAAAATATTTCAAAGCAATTGAAACACAGTCCCATAACCTGAAGCTAAAATACCTAAATATACACACCTGTTAACAAAGTTCTACATATATGAATGAAATCTGAACAAAAAAATATACCCACAATTTAATCAATAAAAAATTGTCCACAACATCTCCATCGCAACCCATCTTACAACCTAATTACCATTCAACTGAACCCCAGAAAACCAGAAAAACTTGATCGCAGCAGAAATTATAGCCAAGATTATCTTAATGTATCACAGTCCGATGGTGGCTAAGCTGACCGAAATTTCTCAGTTACTCTCAATACTAGTCTTGTTAAAGAACTACACACACACACACGTACGCACGCATGCACATGTACATATGTATATATATATATATATATATATATATACACATATACACATACATACGTGCAAATAGAGACAAATGCACACTTGAATATTGTTGCGAATATAACGTAAAATCGAAAATAGTTCAAACTGACATAGTTCAAAATGAGTATGTTATTAAATCAACACTTCCTCTTTGCAAAGATATTACTCGTCATAATCTCTATCATAAGTGATGCCTTTTCGCCATCAACGATCTCAACCGTCAAATTCCCTCGGAAAAAATTCAAGTGTGGTTTCGTTTGCTCACTTCGTTACACCCATCTCTCCCCCAGCTTTGTGGTCAAATAGTTGTCCCTGAAGATCTCTTCTCTCGATTGAACAGATGGAAGTACGAGTGCAACAGATCAAGGCTGTACTATCGTACAGTAGATTGGAGCATTAATGGCCTGCCTAATTTGCTCATTGCATAATTTTTTGCCAAAGATATGTGAGGTCGTGCATTGTAATGGTTAATGATTGATGTGTCTCTTCCTCCTAACGGCCTCTCTAAGGGTCAGAGTGTCTTCACGGGAGCTGTCTTTATTATTATTATTATTATTATTATTATTATTATTATTATTATTATTATTATTATTATTATTATTATTATTGTTGTTGTTGCTGTTGCTGTTGTTGTTGTTGTTGTTGTTGTTGTTGTTGTTGTTGCTGTTGCTGTTGTTGTTGTTGTTATTATTATTATTATTATTATTATTATTATTATTATTATTATTATTATTATTATTATTATTATTATTATTATTATTATCCAGTAGTTTTATTTTTATTACGTGCTTTGACTTCACTACCGAGCGCAGCTCTGTGTGCCTTGGGTGTGTGCTGTGGTTT
>NC_068982.1:145243969-145255530 GCF_001194135.2 Octopus bimaculoides
ATACACACACATACATTGTCCTGTTTTTGTTACAAGCTTTGACCCTCCGCAAATACCAAATTTTAATTTGGTTCTTGCGGGTGCCACTGCCTTCGAAGACTCATTTTGTCGTTCAATGCTCGAAATGTGGAGTAGATGGACAGCCAACAACTGATGAAGGGTTGTTATTTGTGTTACTTGTCCTGTTTTTCATTTGTTTGGCACGTTGTTTGCGTATCAACTCATTTGTTTTCGTATTTCATGTTATTTACGGTTTGTGACGTCCTGTACCCGTATATGCATATACGTATGTATATATGTATGTATGTATGTATGTTTGTATGTATGTATGTATATATGTATATGTATGTGTATGCATTTATATTATTTATATATTATATATATATATATATATACGTACATATATGTGTGTATGTATACACACACATACATAATACATACATACATATATACATATTTATATGTATGTGTTCGTATGTAATTTTTCAAAAAAAAAAAAAAACTGCTTGTGTAGCATAGATTAAAAAATGTTGATTTTTCCTGTTAACTTTTGTATATATTTTCATGTATACCCTATGAAGCAGATTATTCAAAGTAATAACTTTGACATGAGAAGTAATGTTAGTTTACAATTTAATTTAATTTTAACGCAGTCATGATGGACAAAATAAAACACAATTATATATGAAATATTCTGTGACTCCAGTACATTCACCCACCCTCAAGCATACACTAACACTAAAAAATTAAAATTGAAATGCGTTTCGTTGCAACATAAAATCTAGTAAACAATTTTTACGAAGATCATCTTTGTTTAAAAGAAGAAATGATAAACCTAAATATTTATCTGAACTAAATAATTCTGAAACCCCCCCGCAAAAATATATTTAGAAATGTCTTATGCAGAATGCAATACATACATAGATATATACATACATACATAACATATACGCACACACAAACACACAAACACACACACACACACACACACACACACACACACACACACACACACACACACACACACACACACACACACACACACACACGCGCGCGCACATAAACTGAACCACGAAAGAAACGTTGCACACATACTAAATAGAAACCGTTTTATTAACAGACTGCCATAGCATTGATTGAAGAGTGCTAATTAAAAAACCGTTCTTTCCTAATGATAAAAGGTCTTTTCCTGAACCATATTTGACGTCACGTAGTGTCACGTGATGATGGAGTGTTCAGGATGCAAAGAGATGAACACAATATCTCGTGTGACCACCGTTAGCATTGATTACCACCAAGCATCTTCTGTACACTGAATGCACCAAATGGTTGATGAAGGCCATGGAGATAGCAGCCTACACTCCGTTAAAACTTGCAGTGAGTTGTGTGGCAGTTGTCGTCCTTGGGCGAATGTCATTTAGCCTCCTTTTGTTTTCGTCCCACAGGTGCTCTATGGGATTGAAGTCCGGACTTCGGGAAGACATGGCAGTGTCCGGATGTTGTGCTATTGGAGGAAGTCTGGCAGTACGGGCACGGGCGTTGTCGTGTTGGAACAGATGATTCCGACGACGGACAACGTATGATACAATGTGAGGGCTCAACACTCGGTAGATATAGTGAGCAGCAGTTACACCTTTGCCCCGTCCTTGACCGATGTTTTGGAGGACCACTAATCTAAGTTTCTGTTTGTACGCAATCCCACCCCATACCATGATGCTTTGTCCTCCCCATGAGTCTCTCTCCACAACACAGCCATCGGCATGACGTCTACGCCTTCCTCTCCAAACCCTAGTTCTGCCATTTACCACAGAAATGCAATATCAACTTTCATCAGAGAAAACTACAATCCTCACTGCTAATATCGCCAGTTCTGACGTTTTTGAAGCCACTGCAGACATGCCCGTCGATGACAATCTGTGAAGATGGGACCTCTAACCGGACGTCGACAAGACAAATTGAAAGATCTCAGCCGGCGGTGAACTGTCTCTGCACAAATGGGTCTATGGTGAGTCCTTATGATTTGCCTAGCTGATTCCGTTGCCCTTCGGAATCGATCCTGCTGTTGGTACAGGTGGCGATCTTGACGTGCCGTTGTAACCTTCGGTCAGCCACTGCGTGGACGATCATCCATGTTGATTGTGTCATTGTATCGTTCCTTCAACTGTTCAACTGTCCGAACACTGAAGTTCAAATCATTAGCATTGACCCATGGACGTTAACTAGCATGGAGATGTCCGATGGCTTGCTCCCTCTAATTTCGTGTCAGTCTTGGCATGCTTGCTGCGTTCGGGAAATGAATTTATTTTAAACTAGCCATAAAGGCCAAACATAGAGAAGAGGGCACAAAGACAGACAAGACACGTATGTGGGGGGAAAACAAATGAATGAGAAATCGAAAGGGAAGAATGCAGAATAGATTGACAGCCGCTCGAATGCTACACTTCAAGCGACCTCATTGAACTTTTACAATTAGTTCCAATATTTCAATTTTGTCCTTGTTTTTTAAAAAGAAATTTAAGGTGGTGAAGGTTAGTAATCCCTAGCAACGGCATTACTAACATCACCTTACTAACGTCGCTGTTATGGTTTTTTTTCTTTTCTTTCTGTTCTTCATTGATATGGTTGTCCATTCCTTTTCTGCGTGCTTACTAGGTTCTTCACTGAATTCTGTCACTAGCTTTGATGCCATGACAAGTGGCTGCCCGATTTCTTCCCTTATGGCCTCTGTAACATTCACAGGAGTGGGAAGCATTCAGCTCTTATGTGGCCCTTCTGGTCACACTTAAAGCAACGAGGCCTCCTACCCTCCACGACAATCCTCAACCTCCTTTCACCCACCCGAATACCGTCAGCAGTATTTTCCAAATCCACTGGGGTAGCCTGGACAATCACCATCAGTCCCTGATCCAGCCAATTCCACGCTGGTATCCTTGTTGCTTTGAGGATTGACATTCTTTCCTCCAAGCGAAGAGTTATTGCAGCCACCAGCCAAATCACATTTACCTTCGGCGGGATTTCCTCCACTCTTACCTTGGCGACACGCCTTCCAAGGTAAGTTGGTAACAGTAACATTTCTTGTTTCCAGGGCTGTCACAGAGTGCTCCCTGGCACTTTCCTCTGAATGGAATCTCACTTCAACCGACGCATAGTTGATGCCCCTGGCCAGGTACTTAATATCCGACCAGATGGGCCCCAAGCATCTTTCAATTTGTTCTTTCAATGCTACTTCAACTCTTTTTTCTTTTAAAATATACCATTTGTATATTACTGTTTTCTCCTGTACATATTTTGATATTTCATAAGGAGGGGATCAGTTCCACTATATACCCCTCCTTTTGCATCATATTTTTGTATTTTCTAACGTCTTGCATTTCTGACGTTATGTCCTTCGTATTGCCGGTTGCTGCGGCAAAACCTTTTATACTTTTCTCTATGTTCTCTTTCATCTTTCTTGTCATCTCCTCCTCCAGTTTTTGTAGCGACTCCACCATTTCCCTTTCTGATGTACGTTTGTCTGAAAAACTTAATCGTTCACAAAGTCCATACTCTACAACAAGCCCTGCTCCCTCAAAACAAGTGGGAAACGAACACCGGACCGCCGTAAATCAGTAAACAAAGGTGTATTAGAAAAAACAAAAACAACTTTTAATAATCTAACAACTGTGATTCAACAAGCAGTACTAGCCTTAATTAACAACACCAACCTCGAGAAAGTGAGGTGGGCAGATGAGAGGCTGGTAAATTTGGGTGCCTTTTATACCCATTGAGTCAACTTTTTTGCAGAGGCATCATGAGTATTTCCATGATCACGAAAAGACAGCGAGTTCGAACTCTATATGCAATCCTTGTGTTTTCAAAAGAGAGTGGAGTTGTGGGTCAGTAACAACTTCCTGATGTCAAGTTACATAGAAAGGTGATAAAATCCATATAATCTCAATATCCTGTGTGAAACAAAAATCTTTTACAGTGTGACGTTTCGTTTGTAGTTCAGTATATATATATAGAATGGCTCCAAAAGATATAGAAGTCCTCGCTTCAGATCGAGTTGGATGGCGAACAAGGGTGTGGAGTGGAGTGAAAGCATTTGAAGAGGCCAGGATGATGCAAGCAGGGCTCAAGAGACATTTAAGGAAAAATGTAAAGACTGAGAAGGTGAATGACAAGGACCTTTTTGTGTGCACAGTCTGTGACAGACCATGTCTGTCCTTGGCTGGCCTCAAATTTCACCTGCGAACCCATGGAAAACAAACCTCATCCAGCTATTCTGATTATATGTCTGTGCACATGTTTGAATGTGGTGTGTGCCAGAGGGTTTGCAAATCCAATGGGGGTCTTAAAAGACATGTTAGGATCCACAATGAGCAGAACTTACTTGCAGGTATTGGTAGTGCAAATCAGAGGTGCAATGTGTGTGGGTGCTTTTTCAAAACACTGTCTGGTTTAAAAAGCCACATCAGACGCCATGAAAGGGCTAAGGTGTAGGTGCAGGAGGTGGTCAAACTCTGTTTAAGGAGTAGACAACCACCATATATATATATATATATATATATATATATATATATGCATGTTTGTATGTGTGTGTATGCATGCATGTATGTATGTATGTATGTATGTATGTATGTGTGTATGTATGTGTGTATGTATGTATGTGTGTATGTATGTATGTGTGCTTATGTGTACATACATGCATACATATACAAATACATACATATACACACATATTGTTTTGAAAAAGAATGGAAATTGATTTTCAAATGATTTTTACCTCCAAAAAGGTTTAAAAGACAAGTCTGTAAATTGTATCAGCTTAACAACCAAATATCGACATATCCTATAGAATATGTTTCTTTCTTTTCATAACTGAAGCATTTTAAAAAGTTGCTTTATCGAAAGATATATCGAAGGATTGCTTTCTATTAGATTATCCTTGAGATCTTTAATTTGGGAAATATTCAAGAACATTGATGGCATTGTTGATTATCTTAGAAAAATTCTTCATTTTGGAGCAAATCTAAAACCTAGTTTCAAACTATGTAGAAATGCGTTCTTACAAAATTTAAATAATTGTGAATTGGCAGCATATTAGCAAAGTTATAAAAACAAATAATTGAAATATTTTGATAAAACTAATCGATTTTGCCGCCCCTCCTACAATATGAATATGTGAAAGCTTCATATATTCATATTAGAAAATGTAAGATATCCAGAGCTGGAGCGCTTTTGATCAGTCCCTATTGATATAGGGCTAAATTACAATTTGCTGACAAGTGAGGTCAACTCTATGAACAACCACAAGACTATAATTAATAATAACTTAATTTGTTATGCTAATTTAAAGACCACAAGAGAGCAATTATAATTGCAGCTTTCAACGGTTTCACAACTCAATGAACCATTTCATAGAAAACAGTTCAAACTAATTATGTTGAAACATTTATTTCTTTTTTCTACGTACTAGGAGAATAATAGAAAGGAATGGCACTGTGAAAGGAATTTAAGCCAATATAGTTTAATCTATGCTGGCCGAGTGAAAAATAAATTTGACGCTCATAGGATTTTTAAAATAATGTTCACAAAATGGAATGAATTATTTATAGAGAGGTAAATTCGACAACAGAGGGAGAGAGAGAAAGAAAGAGAGGAGAAAGAGAGAAGGGGAGTAGGAAAAGAAAGAAAGAGAGAGAGAGAGAGATAGATAGATAGAGAGAGAGAGAGAGAGAGAGAGAGAGAGAGAGAGAGAGAGAGAGAGAGAGAGAGAGGAAAGTGAGAGATGTGAAAGAGAAAAAAAAGAGATACAGAGAGTGATACACGAATCTGAAATATCGGCTGATAGTGGTGAATAGATATGAAATAGTGAGAAATTGAGAAAACACACGGTGTTACGAGAAAGAGCGTAGAAAAGGAGTTAAAAGGAAACTAATGTTAGATACATGGTAAGATCGCTAAAATAGGCTATTCGGGCAAAGTAGCTACCCACTAGAATGCTCATTAATGATAAAAAAATTGTATATTATGTATGTATGTATGTATGTATGTATGTATGTATGTATGTATGTATGTACGTACGTACGTATGTATGTATGTATGTATGTATGTACGTATGTATGTACGTACGTATGTATGTATGTATGTATGTATGTATGTATGTATGTATGTATGTATGTATGTATGTGTGTGTATTTGGACGCAACAGAGTGCATCTTAATTCATCTTAATCCAGTGTAACTCACAAAAGCTTTCAATGGAAATGAAGAAACAATTGTAAATATTTCGGGGCTGCAATAAACGCTCAAAGTTGAGAAAGAACACAGAGAAAAATTGAACATACTATTGTAAACAAAAACAAACAAAAACAAAAAAAACAAAAAAAAAAAACAACGATACTGCCTCAGAAATCTCTCCAGTTACAATATATAGTTTTAGTATACTTCTACCTCGACAGGTTGTATGTTAACAACTTTGATATATAGTCAAAGAACTAAGCAAGTGGTGACGTAATGTAGGATTTAAAATACCGAAAATAATGATACTGCAACCACACATGGTTGTATACACGTTTGTGAATATGTATATTCGCATGTGTGTGTTTGTATACGTCTCTGAATGTGTATCAATATATGTGATTCGAATAAATATACTGATTGATTATACTGAATATTTTTACTAAGTAAAAGGCTAATTCTTGTTATTGAAAGCTACATAATCCATTTGATCTCTCAGCATATTACTTGTACCACTGATAGAAATTAAAATCAAATATAAAAGAAAATTCTATTCAGAACGCAAATAAATAAAACTAAATGCAGTGACCAATTATTTCTACATGTTTCGCCATCTTCCAGACATATGTTCATATATCATGAACTTCGAATAAAGAAATAATCGTGTAAATGATTGAATTACCTGTTCTCTCATCTTTATGTATTTTCTCTTTGACATTTACTATTTAAATTTAGTCGTCGATATTCTTACACGGAAGAATGTTTTCCACTGTTCAAAACCCATGATATTGGAATAACAAAAAGTAAATTCTTTTTGGATAAGAACTCATTGCAAGTTTGTAATTGTTTTTTTTTGTTTCATTGCTTCATTTACTTTGTCTTTTCGTTTTTGCTGGATGGGAGATTGTTGCTCTTCCATATTAATGATTTTGTATTTCCATATTACACATAACACTTACGCACGCATATACACACATACACACACATACACACTCACACACACACACACACACACACACACACACACACACACACACACACACACACACACACACACACACTTTTCCCTGAAGAACAACGAAAATATATCAACGCTCATTGTTGCCTTATGAATTCTCATAATTGGCAGCATATACTGATTCTGCACTTTAAACAAAATTAATAATAAAATGACAGCAGTTGGCAGCTTAGAAAAGAATAAAGTCTCTCTTTCAATTTATGAACAGGAAGTTTTAACGTTCTTTGACGCCGCCGACTTATTTCAGGAAGTTTGTTTTTATTTGATTTCGGTTTGAATTTGTTTTATTTGATGTTGATGCTTATGTTGTTGATGTATATATTGTAGTTATTATTGTAGTTTCTTATGTCTTGTACGTTCATTCATACAGATTTCTTTCTGAACATGTTTATCTTTTACTCAAACACACGTATCGTCAGTGGCTATATTATACAGTGTATTCTTACAAGTCTGAAGATAAGTAAGAAGTGGTGAGAGTAGATTTGGCTGCAATTTCTGACAAGTAGATGACTAGGCATAAATTCCCTTGTTGGCTGATAATTCTATTTAAGAGCGAAAAAGCAGTGCTATATTTACGAACATAGCACAATTATCAATGTCAAGATAGTCGTTAGACTCTCGATGGTCGCCTGGTACTCTATGGATGAGAATGATTATAAGTCAACCTCATGTGGTTAATGAAAGATATAATAGAGGTACACTGGAAATAGCAGACGACCAGCTGAACAACCAGTAGTGAATTTTCCTCTACGTTGTCTCTCTGACCAACATAACTGAACACAAATAAATTTACTAAATAAAATTTTATATAAATTGCTACTTGTGGCAAAAGAGCAACATTATCAATTTTATAAGTTATTTATTAGCTTTGAGTCTTGAGATCGATTCCAATAAAAGATTGATTTGAGATGGAATGATTCCATCGAATTATCTTCAGCATGTGTTATGTAAAAGCATTCTGAAAGCAACTTATTATATTCATTACCTGAATCACTACCCCATCAGCGATGACGCAGGATTATACACGGGACAACCATCACCATCATATGAAAAGCCTACGGGGGAGCCTCTGTAGGGTTGCTTGATTTGCTAGGAATAATTCATCTAAATTTTCTTCAAAGCCACCACTTACACCAACAACAACCCTGAGGTATTAATTATTGGTTCTCATATAAGTACATGGTTACAAATTTAACTACTATATTATTTTCCTTTCTGCCATCGGCACAAGGCCTGGGATTTTGGGGAAAGGGGTTCGTCAATTACATCACCTCAGCGTTCAATTGAAATTTATCTTATCAACCCCGGAAGGATGAGGTTAAATTCAACTTGTGCGGCATGTGAACTCAGAACATAAAACCGCAAAAAATAGCGCTAAGCATTTTGTCCGGAGTGCTAACGATTCTGCCACCTCGCCACCTTACCTGGTACTTTATTTCATTCACCCAAGACAGTTCTTTGCAACGCAATTTGGACTCAGAGAATAAAAACCCGGAATAAATTACCATCAAATATTTATCTGACTCTCTAACAATGCTACCATTCCCCCGCATTTTGTCAAGTTGCATTAGTTTTAAAAATGATAAAAATAAATTAGTGTTTTTAATGCCACTTTTTACCTAAGAGCGTTAATTTCAATCATAATAAACACTACTCAGTATGATAAAAACCAGGAAATGTGTAATTTGGTTATTCCTCATCTTGAAGTCAAGAAATAAACAAATTATACTCTTTAAGACATTTAAGATTATCCAACTGTTATTATCATACGGAAGTCTCCAAATATTATTATTTTCCCCAAACAACTTAAGTATTTTTTTCATTGAATTCAACATATGTCACGCAGTTTTTGACTTCGCTTGAAGTAAAATAAATTTAAATTGGTTGTAAAGAAAAAATAAAATCTAAAATGAGATCTATAGCTAGACATCCGAGAGAAAAATTTATGTTATTTTGATATTCTTACTTGAAGACAATAGAGTGGTACAATCAGTTGTAACTTTCACCTTCTAAGTTCAACTTCTGTCAGAACCATCTTTCAGGATACATGAAATAAGTACCAACCAAATGTCAGGGTCGATAAAATCTGCAACAACCTCGCCTAAATTTGTGAAATTGCACAAAAATTAGAAAGCCTTATTTAGGATGTTGGAGTAGCAAAAATAGTAGAGCATCATACAAAATCCCTTGCAGTTGTTTCAGTTGTTGTTGACGTTTAGCCTTAAATCTTCTCGGATTAAGCAGACATATTATCGTTGACATTCTAGTCGTAAGCAACCAGTCTTCTTACCGTTCATGGGATCAGAGATACGCTATCAAATACAAAATGGATACACACACACACACACACACACACACACACACACACACACACACACACACACACACACACACACACACACACACACACATAACACACACACAGATACACATATATACGTATGATTTTAGTGAGATTTTAGCCGCCATTTCTAGTAGGTCAAGCGATTATACAGACAATTCTTTGGAAGTATTTAATTAAGCATCTCTATGTTCGCAATAAGTTTGCATGTTATCTTCCTAGCCACTACAATATGTAGCGGTAAATTTCTAAGATTAACTTTACTTGTTACCTGATAAATTTGTGACTGTGTTCCAAAGTAAAAATATCTTCTCATGCCTACTCCATCTTTATCTCTTCATTTTGACCGTTGTCTCATAACCGATTATACTAAAATTTGGGTGAATTATAACTTATAAAGGAATTACCAGTTACAAAAATTTCACACTTGATGACAAGGGCCAACGAAACACAATTAGAAGCACTTCCCCTATTTCAATCGAAATATCTATTAGATGAAAACCAAATAGAATATTCGTAATGTTCTAGTTGACCTTAGCATTTATATTTCAAGTTTTTATCGAAGTCGTTTTTGTATAATTTTTAAAGATTATTTTTCCAGGCTGCCCTCAATAAATTGCTGAGAACAAAGAACAAATCTCTAGAGATTGCTATGATAAAATAGTTCGGTGCATGAGCTGTAGTAAATGGAGACAGTGAGAAAAACGTATTCTGCATTGAGGACGGAATGACCTTGGGCATTCCTTGCAATTCTATTAATCGGCGTTAGATGTTGATAAAGTCAGAACGTGTCGAAATCGTTGTGTTGTTCAGTAGATAGTCGGTGAAGTGTGTGTCGATCAGTACAAGTTGCTTGCAATATACATATGCATGCATGTATGTATGTATGTATGTATGTATGTATATGCACATATATACGTATACATACGTAAATATATATATATATATATATATATATATATATATATATATATATATATATATATATATATATATATATATATATATATATACATTTATGCTTATTATACTCTTTAATAAGACTAAAATGAAGTGGATGTATTCGAGGGTAGCACTGAGCACATATTTCATGAAACACTTAAGAATTCCGGTTGTTTTAGTGTGATTATTTACGTGTATGTTCGTGTGTGTGTGTGGATGGGTGTAAGCGTGCTTATATACATGTCAGTTTATCCATACAAATATACATAGTCGCACACATACACATACACACGCGTATAATGGTTCAATGAACTAAAACCTTCATATCTCGTATATCTTCCATGTATTGAATATTATGATGAAAAAAATCGAGAGAATTTGACTGCCGATCTTTAAAAACAACATTACTGATTTTTGCCTTAAGTGTGAAATATATACGTGACTAGATAAAAAGGACAGAGATGGACATCTTCAATTAAAAGATAAAAATACCTATGTAAATAATGCAATGACAGCTGAAAGGATTCGATTTCATGAACTATTCGATATGAAGTAGATTGTGCGAGAGAAAACTCGTCTAAAGAAAAAGAAAACGCTATAATACTATGTCCAGATTATTTTTATCTTTGAGTTTGAGGATATTGTTTAGCTGTTAATAGTTACTTAAAATGGTGTGGAAACAAATCTATTTTAAGAATTCTTCTCTGATCACAATAAAGAAAACACTAGTGATATTTACACGAATTCGAGTAGAAAAAAAAAGTTGAGGAGAACATGGGGAGCTAAGAAGTAGTGAAGAATTTGTAGTGAAGTTACAGCTTAGAAGTATATTTTATGTAAGAAGAGATGGAAAACAGTTTTAAAACTAATACATGCGGTTCAGTTCATTCTGTTACTATTCATAAGTACACACCCACATACACACACCCATACAAATACATACACACATATTTATAAATGCATGTGTATACAAATATATCTTTTATCATATATATTCATACAAAATATCCATTTTGCTATATATGTATATGTATATATA
>NC_068982.1:145255630-145256237 GCF_001194135.2 Octopus bimaculoides
CGTCTGTTGTTGTTTTTTTTCGTACATTCTCCCATATATATATATATGTAGGTATTTTAGAGTAGTATAATTTTCATGAAGCTTTGTCTCGTATAAAAATATTTTTGACTATGTTTGTTTTAAAGCCAAAACAATGCAAGTTATAAAAATAATATTGACTGATACGTTAACCTGATATTTCAGTATTTTGGGGTTAGGACCCCTCCCTCAGGAGGTCTTTTAAGAAAAATAGTTATACGCTGCCTTCTTTGTCCTGTAATGTGTGAAGTCAGTGAATAACAACTTTTCTCCTAAATTTTCCTGAGGAAGAGGTCCTAAACCCAAAGTACTGGAAAATCACGTAAAACTATTAACCTGTGTTATTTTTATAACTCACGTTGTTTTGGCTTGAAAGAAATATAGTCGAAAGCACACACACATATATACACATACACACACACACACTCTCACTCCCTCTTCCTCTCTCTCTCACACTCACACACATATTTATATATAAA
Organism: Octopus bimaculoides; assembly: GCF_001194135.2. Lineage (NCBI taxonomy): Eukaryota > Metazoa > Mollusca > Cephalopoda > Octopoda > Octopodidae > Octopus > Octopus bimaculoides. Next base: position 145,256,128 of record NC_068982.1, read on the forward strand.
CATATATTTATACACTCACGCTCGTACACACATATATATATAACGTAAATACATAGGTATGTATAATAGTATAATATATATATATATATATATATATATATATATATATA
>NC_068982.1:145259034-145261757 GCF_001194135.2 Octopus bimaculoides
TATATATATATATATATATATATTTACGTATTCACATACACATAATCTCGTGCTACATATAAAGGTTTAAACAAAGCCATTAATGTAATTACAACCAAAACAGCAAATGACATCTCAATTCCGATAAATGTCTGACATAAAAACTAAAAAACGAAAATAATAAATTATGTAACTAGAGAATATGAAATCAGAATCATATTAGTTAGAGAGAAAATATTAGATTGGTATCGGAATATGATATCAATTAGTAACTATGACAGCTTTGATAATATCGTAGCTAATATACTTTATATCACAATTTGCGCGACAGATTTCATTTATATTTTTGAAAATTTTATAACTAAGTACTCACTGAATTATGACGAAAAGTTTCATAGTACATGGGAACTATGGAAGCTAAATACATAAAATGTAAGCGGGATATGCTAGTATGGTATCATTGGAAAACTTAAATAAATGTAATCTACATCAAATATTCACAACACAGCAGCAAAGTTGCAAAAGCAAATAAAACTATGTTATTCATAAACATGTGCAACTGTGCTTTCTGTGCGACAATACAGGTTAATTACGTTAGCCTGAGTATTAACTACACTACTCAGATGGTGTCAAAAACAATGACTTTCATTGTCGGCCAGTATGCTCTGTTATTTTTGTTGTCTTTCAGAATTCTACTTAGTTTCGATTCTTGGGTGTTGCTTATGAAGCGACCGCATACTTTTTTTATGTTTCTCTCTGCGTTAGGAAACTGTGATGACATCATTAGTTCGATTATATTGTATTTTGTTGTCAGAGATGAGTCAAACTGTAACTTTGCTATCAGCCTTGACATCTCATTCATTATTGTTCACCAATCACAACTCATATTGACTTTTGGTGCTAAGTTTAGAAATTAATTTTGTGAGCCTGAAAGTATAAATAGGAGTGTTTTACATCCGCTAGTAGAGTTCATTTGACAGGCAAACAAATCCACGTCACGTTTCTCTCTCATTACTTTTATTTTTGTCTTAGCGATATTCATTGATGCCTGTCGGACAGATACCGAAGCCACATCACATTTTCTACTTTCTTTTAAGCACTGAGACTTAATACAGGCAAAATACGGTTGAACGTTTCCTGTTCACAGCACATATATTACTATTATTATTTGCGGTAGGAGTAATACTTTAAGTATTAATAATTATACTACATATTTAAGTAGTTTAGTACCACAAGCTAGTTATGCCACGCGTCATTAACCTAGTTTAATTAAACTTTAATTCAAAATTTTCAATCAATCATTTTGTTTCACTTATTTGTATTTTAATCTATTTTTTTAAAGAATAAGATCAATATTATTCCTCCTTAATCTATCATCAACTCAACATTAATTCGTCATTCATGATCAGATCTTCATCATCATCATCATCATCATAATCATCATCATCATCATCATCATCATCATCTCAACTCAACATTAATACGTCATTCATGATCAGATCATCATCGTCGCCGTTGTCATCACCATCATCATCACCATCATCACCATCATGATCATCAGTAGCAGCGCAGCGCAGCGATGAAACGTTTAACCCTTTAAGCGCGTAACATTGGTTTACCGGTGGATGGCTTATTTTTCTCCATACCGTAGCACTGGTGGGGTGCCAGATATATGGTAAAATAAAGTTCAGGAGGTCAGGTCTCAAAGGGTCAAAGGCGACACATGGCCAAGCCGTTGTCTCGTACTATTTGCGAAAAATATGGCCTCAACGCTTTTTCAGACCAGATATATTTAAATGAAGTCCAATGATTGAAACCAGTAAGAGAGGGTGAACATGAATGTTGGATCCTGTGTCGTTTTCAACAATAAACTTTTAGTTGTTCAATAATTAGCTTAACGTGCAAGTGACTGAGTATTCCGCAGACACGTGTATCATTTAAGTAAAGTCGAAGCCTGACCACCATGACTTCTTACGCAACAGGGATTGGTGTTTAAATTACGGGTACAATCCATCAGACAGGATCTACATTTTCCGTCTTCACAACTTAAGTCACAAAACAAAGGTCAACTAGGAGAGACAATTGTCTGAAATGCTACACATTGGGGAAGAATCCACGATTTCGTGATTGCGAAGTGAAGTACTTAACCAATCAGCCAACCTGCGTCCATATGATTACAAACATACGCACACACGAGCGCACGGGTCCGCGCGTACACACACACACACATACACACACATGTGTATATATATACACTTGTTTTTCTATCTATCTATCTATCTATCTATCTATCTATCTACCTACCTGTTTCTCTATATCTTTCTCTTTCTCACTCTCTCACTCTCTCTAATTTTAATTATAACTTATATACATAAGTGTGGAAGTTCAATGGCCCAGTGGTTAGGGCAGTGGACTCGCGGTCGGAAGATCGCGGTTTCGATTCCCAGACCGGGCGTTGTGTGTGTTTATTGATTGAAAACACCCAAAGCTCCACGAGGCTACGACAGGGTGGTGGTGGCGACCTCTGTTGTGCTCTTTCACCCCAACTTTCTCTCACTCTTTCTTCCTGTTTCTTGAGTAAAGCTGCAATGGACTGGCGTCCCGTCCAGCTGGGGTGGGGGACACCGGGAAACCGGGTCGATGAGCCTGGCTAGTCTTTAAAAGGGCGCATAAATAAAAAATGAATATATATAAGTATGCATATATATATATATATATTATTTTTATTATTATGCACACACACA
>NC_068982.1:145264542-145279681 GCF_001194135.2 Octopus bimaculoides
TATATATATGTATGCATATATAACCGTGAAAGAGAGGGAAATAAACTGTGAATGAGAGAGATTGGGAAGCGAAGAGAAGGATTTATTTGGTTTCGCATGGAAAGTGAGTCTTGTGCAACCGAAAAAGGATCGTCATTATGACAACCATCCATTATTTTAGTCTAAATAGAAATACATACACACACGCATACACACACACACACACACACACGCACACACTCAAACAAACAAAACACGCAGAGCACACTCACGTGCATGCACATTCATAGACATACAAGCACACATGCGTACACGGGCATGCGTATATGTCATAACAATGGTATATATTATCACACATACATGCATGTGCATTCACTCATAATAACGCACAATTAAATGATTTTCTAATATTAGAAACAAGAAAACCCGGAAAAATCCTAGTATCCTCATCCAAAATACCGTTGCATCGGTGCTGTATAAATATAATTTCTTTGTCAATCGGAACACTCATTTGCAGTTGTAAGCTCATAATAAAATTACCATTCATGAGAATATTGTACAATATTGTATCCAGAGGAAATTATTCTATAAAACACTTCTAGGTTCTGATGAAGAGTATGATAATATCACAGTTTCTAATGTATTGCCATTTGTCTTAGGATTTTTTGCATCAACTACTTGCATTTACATACATGCAAATGTACAAAGTGCTGCGAACATTGAAATACAAATATATGCCACGTGTGCGTGTGTGTGTGTGTGTGTGTGTGTGTGTGTGTGTGTTTGTTTGTCTGTGCGTAACATGTATATGTATATAATTCCGTTGTTTAATATATACCATGATTCTATTGCTAGCTTAGTATTGTGAATGGAATCAAGTTTCCTTAATTAGAATTTCTATCGCACTTGAAATACAATGATTCACAAAAGTATAATTTCATACCTTTACATTTATTTGTAGCATGATTCATATTTAAGAAACATAATAGAATATATATTTATTAATTTTATTATATACATCTTGTATATGCTTGTCATTTTGTTATATTTGTGTGTTTTCGAAGAAACCTTATTTTTTCTAAATCTCTCAACAAGAAACATTCAATAACAGTACTCTAAAGTAAAGATCCCCTCGAACAGGGGAGTTTAGCATCCCTACTTAGCACAAATGTTTGCAACGTATTTCTCTTTGCCATTGCTATGCATACATGCATACATACATACACATATATTCGGAGATGATGAACACTGATTTACAAACCAAAAGCGATATTATCTTTGTATCTAAACTTTGCCAAATCTTTTGAAAACATTAAATAGGAATTTCAATATCCTTTTCTACTCTAGGCATAAGGCCCGAATGTTTGGGGAAGGGGGCGAGTCGATTAGATCGACCCCAGTACGCAACTGGTACTTAATTTATCGATCTCGTTGATGAAAGGCAAAGTCGACCTCGGCGGAATTTGAACTCAGAACGTAAAGACAGACGAAATACCGTTAAGCGTTTCGCTGGGCGTGCTAACGTTTCTGCCAGCTCGCCGCATTAAAACATTCTTTTCTACACTAGGCACAAGGCCTGAAGTTTTGGGAGAGGAGGCCAGTCAATTAGAGCGATCTCAGTACGCAACTGGTACTTACTATCTTGCTATCTAAACTTTGCCAAGTCTTTTGAAAAAGTTAAATAGGAATTTCAATATCCTTTATACTCTAAGCACAAGGCCCGAATCTTTGGGAGACGGGGGGGGGCAGTCGATTAAATCGACCCCAGTACGCAACTGGTACTTAATTTATCTACCCCGAAAGGATGAAAGGCAAAGTCGACTTTATCAGAATTTGAATTCAGAACATAAAGACAGACGAAATACCGCTAAGCGTTTCGCCCGGCGTGCTAACGTTTCTGCCAACTCGCCGCCTTATAGGAATTTCAATATCAGAACGAGACAGATAGCGCTACTGGGAAAAATATCACTATGATAAAGAAAGAAAGAAAGAAAGAAAGAAAGAAACAGAAAACCGATGCTTGACTTGTTGGCTTTTCGAATGACAAGCGGAATAAAACCTGCTTTAATTACATGTCAATGTAGTATATACTGGAAAACTGGAAGGCAACTGAATGTGACAATGTATCAAGCAGTAATATGAAACTCGACAATGAAAGGGAATACCACGGGAGACTTCATTTACTACTTACTGTGTTACGGGTAGGTAGAAGGAGATATTAGAGGGAAGTGATTAAAGTGGATATACTTGATATGGATGAAATCCAAAGAAGATTCCATCGAAGTTTAGAATCCGTAGGCGAAGACGGAAATAAGAACTGAAGGTAATTTATCCCCTAATGATACGGTTAATTATGTTATTATTCCACGAGTTAATCATGGTATATAAAATATGTCATTTGTTGCTTTTATTCTATATTTTTGTGAACAGTGTCGGACTAATCACAAGTTTCAATGTATTTGCGTCGGCGAGACTGATACGGTAGACTCTAGGCAAACCAGGTAGTGACATATCACAGAAGAGACCACTCAGAATCCCTCTTATACATATGCATGCATAGATACACACATAGATACAAATATATAAACACACATGCATATATATATATATATATATATATATATATACACACATGCATACACACATATATACGTGCATCAATGCATGCATATATAGACACGCATGCACATACATATATACATCCACACATACACGCATATACATACATATTCAGACAAATATTATATATATATATATATATATATCTTTCAAATGTCTTTTATTCTCCCGGCCGATCAAAGCCTTGTGAGTTGATTTGGTTGAGGGGAAACTGAAGGAAACCGTCTTATGTGTGTATATATAAATGTGTATGTATATATGTGTGAGTGCGTGTGTGTGCGTGTGTGTGTGTGTGTGTGTGTGTATGTGTTTGAGTTTTGTTCTTCCTCATCACCATTTGACAATCGGTGTTGGTTTGTTTATGTTCCCTTAACCTGGTTGTTCGGCAAGAGAAACGATAGAGCACGTGCCAAGCTTTAAGAAATAAGAACTGGTGTTGATATTGTTTACTAAAATCTTTAAGACGATACTCCAGCATGGCCGCAGTATAATGACAGAAAGACAGAAACAAGTGAAAGACAAAATAATAGTTATGAAAACATACAATTTTATGAATATTTAAAAAAGAATTGAATGTGTTAAATGTCAAAATGGTTCGCTCCCAGCGAGAAGTCGACGAAGCATCAATCAAAAGTTTAAAATTGTTCCTAAACATGCGTGTATTCTGTCCAGTGACAAAATAAACAAGAAAAAAAAAAAGGCTTGTAAAAGCTACAAAATGCGAAATTTGGATGATTTAATTGTTTGCAGTAAAAGGTTAAACACTATCATTTAATGAATGGAAGCCCACTGGATAAAAAGTAATTCATAGTATGTACAAGAAACGATATATTCGGAGAGACTGAGAGAGATAAATTACGTCAAATGTCTCCAAAATAAAATTATCGTTAAGTAAAATTAAGTGGTGGCTAAAAATACTAAATGATTAAGCAATAATAGTGATTAAAACTTTGGGCGGAAATGAGGTATAAATAGGAGTGAAAATTTTTATTAGAGCAATTTAAAATGACAAGAAATCAAAGATTTAGTAGTAAAGAAAAAGAAGAAACATTTTCTATGTAATTTAAGAAGGTAAATAGAAATGTATAAGAGCGAATAACTCAGTACAATACTTGGTAACTAGTTGTAGCTAAGTTAGCGAGTTAAAACACACACACACACACAGAATCTTACCTGCGTGCACAGTTGAATATACTATTGCTACGGATGAGTTTAGAGCTCCGCATGGAATATCATCGTCCTGGCTACTTTTAGGAGAGTGGTGTATTAATTACTGTATTTAGTAAAATTACATGTTTTGGTATGTACAGCAAATATTGGAGAAAGTTTCATAAACACAAGATGCAGCTTATATAATTTTTTCCTACACACGTTTCGTCATTGTGGTATTTTCATCCTTTGCTGTGGTTGTTCATAATGCAATTGAACGTAGATCCATGACGTTCCTTTAAGGGATCACTTTCTTACATATTGTGTTGGTACTGATCAAATGAACACACACGCACACTCACACACACGCACGCACGCACACGCACGCACACACACACACACACACACACACACACACACACACATTTGCTTATTGGTATACAATGCATTAGCGAGTTAAAGTTTATAACAATTAAATGGATTGTTAGATATACGATAATTCACGGAAAGGTAATCATATGTAAAGAATAATTTAAAGTACAAGTGACGGAAATTTAAAGCATATTTCATTGAAAGTAAAATTCGAATCTTTAGTGTTTTACACATCAAAATATAGAGAATAAGAAGAAATAGCGGGACAGACATTGCGGTGTGGCTGGAAGATATGTGAAGTACGTGAATACACACACTCACACAAATGAATATTATGTATATATGTATTTGATTATTCTGTTTTATTTCAAGATTTCTTGCTAGTAGAGAAAGAGCCGATTTCTAACCTAGATCCAAGGCTCCTTCATTGGAATTTCAACATCAACAACAATGTATTTTCGGTTGTGTGTATGCATATGTCCAGATTTATATGTTTCGCTTTATGTATGTATTCTCATGCATATAGTTGAATATCTAGACATGCTTATGTATGTATGTATGTATGTAAGTATGTATGTATGTATGTATGTATGTATGTATGTATGTATGTATGTATGTGTGTCTTTTCTGTTTTTAATCATTTAAATTTTTCTTCCGAAGAAGGAACAGGTTTCTAACAAAGATACAAAGCTCCATATTTGGAATGTAGACAAAGAAAACAATGTCATATTTTAAACTTAAGAAAAGTCTTGTATAGTTTTAAGGTTCCGCTCATAGATTGTATTTGTGCAATGCGAACCAGTTGGTTGATTTCTTTTGCAGTAAATCCAAGCTTATCCGGACTGACAGATAGGCATTTGCTTAGAAAACCAACTGCTCCAATTATTATTGACTACAAGCACGCATGCATATATATATATATATTCAGAGAGGTAGAGAGAGAGAGAGAGAGAGAGAGAGAGAGAGAGAGAGAGAGAGAGAGAGAGAGAATGGGAGAGAGAAGGAGAAAAAGAAAGAAAGAGAGGTAGAGATACATGCATATTCACACATACACACACACACTCGCATAAACATTTGCACTTGTCGATCTGCAACCGACACTGACTAAGTTGTTGTTTTCAAGTAACAGACTAACTCAGGACGATTCATTGAATATGTGATGTTTTGTTTTCTTGTCTCTTTCACTAACAAGGTATACAAAAATATACTTGTTTTCTCGTAACAGGTGTATTTTTCTGTTCATTATTGCTGTAGGATTGCATATGATGTAATTTTTCCCAGTCATGATTAATAGGTGTCTTTGTATTATATTCCATTCCTATGGCTCACTATATAAACTTACTTTAACCACCGTAGTTTCTTTAAAATTCCACGTTATGAATTTGATCAGTATTTCTGAGTAAGAGCAATCCGTCGCTTCTTGCATGGCAATAAGTGATCTCAAGCAAATGTGATGTACTTTGCAGCAATATTCGACAGATAATAATTTCATACTTGATACACCACTGGAACTTGAATGGTTTCCTGGTATTCAGTGGCTTTTGTATGTTAGTAAGCTAATCTTCTCTTACTTTAGTAACTTTTATAATTTCATCAACACCGAATGCATTGTTGTCAATAATTTAATGCTGTCAAAATGATATGTAGTTACTCCTCTACAAATATCGACAAATTTTCCGAAAGTTACAACATTAGTAAAATTGAGTGACTTACAAATTTGTCAAGAAAGAGAAAATCGAATTTAGCGTTTTAAAATACCATTTCTGTGTCCGTAACCATTAGTTCTCCAGTCCTCTTGTTGACCTTCTGAATTCTTTCTATTTGGTTAATATATAGAAACAGCTTAGGAAAAATAAAGTTGTACAGTATATGCTATTTGAATTGTTGGTAATAATTTGGCCTAAGTAGAGTATTGCTGTTCTGAAGATAGGTTCCATTTATATTTCCATTAAATTTATAGCGAAATCTCCAATACAATAGAGAACCTGTTAGAGAAAGCAGCAGTATACCCTTTCCTCTAATAATTTGAACAGAATATTTTGCCTGAGATATAAAGTACTGTTCTAATGATTTAAATTTCATGTTTAAGTCGAGATGCTTCACTTAAAATTCATCTGCGTAGATTTCTTTTATTTTAAAACTGATTTTACTCAGCTGGATCTTTATCGATCCTTGAAAAATGTCAGGGAGGATTCTTGTTCTCATAAAGCGATTATAAATATCACTGAGTTACAGTGACATTTTATTTTTAACTCAGGATTAACGAAATTCCTATATCAAGAGTCGAAGCCACCGCGTCATGAATTTCCATTTTGTTTATTTATCATTCACTTTTAAATGCTAAGAAAATCTTTAACTTGAGTTTCCTGAAGAGGTTGAGATATAAACATTATTCATTTTAAACGACTATGATTTAGAGATAAGCTAACAAATTTCTGTTTGCCACTAAAATTTATTAAAAATTTATTAAAAGAGAACGTTTTATTTGTTCCGTTCTGCAATGTTTGAAGATGTATAAAGACTAAATATATCGTATTTTATTTATTGCCGATAGAAGCTACTGGAATGTTTGACAATTTGATTACTTATTTCTACTTGTATCTGACAATATTAAATTTCTTTGCAATGATAATTAACATTGTATATTTATGCCCCTTGCCATACATCTGAATTATGAATTTGCTTGTCTGAATGTTTAAGACAAATGTCTGAAATTTTTATCGTATACCACATTTTATTTATCTTTAGCTCATATACGAGCGAAAAAAACAGTTATACTATATACTGGAGTTTTATCTCCATTAAAATTCTCGTATTCTACATTTGCTCATACTGAGCACTTAATATAGTAATAACTATGGAGAAACTATTTCTGGATTTGTCAACAAAGAACATTCCAATACCACCTAGGCATCTATATAGAGAAATCATGTTGCAAAAACTAGCGAATATAAAAGAAGATTAAGATGGAGAGTATTCCATTACGACCAGATGCATAAACGAAACAGCAATATCATCGATGAAAGCAATCATTCTTCCAATGAATTGAACTTGAAATCCCCTAGAAAACCTCCAAATAATCCGGACTTATTGAACTTCGAAAAAGATCTTATCCGCATCGTACAGAAATTAATATTTCAGAAGATCACCAATCCGCTCAACAATAAAATTTCCAAAATTAAGGATATAAAGAACTCTCCGAATTTGCATGTACTATCTGATAAAACTGAAAATATCTACTCAATTCCAATCGAGGAATGTAATAAACTACTACTGAAAGAATTGAGCTCCAAGTAAAAAGTAGCCACGAATAATGCTCTTAATGATATAAATACTAATCATTATAGGCTCATTAGGGAATTAAACTTACTCGATAAAACTGAACCATGCACCCCTAAAACGCCTTATTTTATTTTAAAGGATCATGAGCCGGATTTTGAAAGCAAACATAATATTAGATTAATCTGTCCCACGAAATCCGACTTGGGTAGAATTAGTAAAGCTATAATTCATAGAATTCTCCCTCACATTAGAAGTAGTAATGATAATTATTACCAGTCAATAACTCCAGATCTTTTGGATAGAGCAATAACCTTCGTTGAGAAATTTTAAGAAATATCCCCTCTGGAAAAGGATTTCATTTCAAATGCTAGGAAAACCCTAATTGCATTTAATGAGTGGACTCGAAGTGATACTCAGAATAACTTCGATATAACTATGGGGTTAGCAGATTCGGCCCAGATTACTGGTTTGGTGGGCCACTTTCTACTCTCTGAAATAAAAGAATATTTTTCACACTATTAAGGGAGACCTTTATAGAGATGACGACTTATTTGCGATCCCTAATTTGTCACTACATATTGGAGATAAAACTAGAAAAGCTTTATTAAATTTTTTTAAGAAATAAAATTTAAATATAACCGTCGGTAATACTACTAAAATAGCTAGTTTCCTGAATGTTACCTTTAATTTAAAGAACGGCTAGTATTCCACATACCATAAACTGAATATGGCAATGCAATATATAAATTGTAAATCAAATCATCCCCGTAGTGTCATTAACGCTATTATAACTGGGGTATCCATTAGAAAATCAGATTTGTCTAGTAATGAAGATATATTTAATAACCATGCCCCCCCCCCCTATATAATCAAGCACTCAGAAATAGTGGATTTAACCAGGAAATTTATTATATATCTAATATAATTTTTAAAAACAAGTTAAATAAGGATAAATCAGTAATAGGCAACCAGATAAATTACGCTAATAAACAATTTGTGCATAAAACATGGTTTTAGAAGCACGAATTATAGGCCGACCGTTACTACTAATAAAAATGATAAGAAATGTAGGAAAGGGGATATAATTTGGTTCACTCTACCTTTTTCTCTTCAAATTAGGAATCACCATAAATTATTTTATAAGAGTGCTGAGTAAAACTTCCCTGAAGTACCTAAATACCACTCAATTTTCAACAAACATTGTTTGAAAGTATCATACTCGATAACTCCAAATTTAGGCTCAATTATAGCCACAAATTATAGACATAAACTTAGTAATAATATTAATAATAGTCTAAATAAGGATCCTATGGGGCCAGTTTCTAGTGAAACAATTTGTAGTGTGGATATAGCGGATAGGAGTACCACTACTAAATCCTTAAATAAAACTTGTAATTGCCGCTCCCAGGAATCATGTCCTTTAGGAGCGAACTGCCTGCAAAAAATAAAACGCAGTATATAAGTGCGAAGTTAGTTCAGTAAGCCCTACGGGACATAGGAATAGTTATACAGGGAGCACCATTGATTTTTAAAATAGACATAGGGGAACAAAAACTCATTTATTCACCCCAATATAAAACTTCTATGATATTAGTTTCATACATTAACCCCCTGAAAGAGTCTAACATTGAGTATAATTTAAGGTGGTCGATAATTACTGAATCAACACCATATAACACATACTAAATCTTGTAGGCTTTGCATAAAGGAATCGAGTAGCATACTATACGCTAGTAATAGAAATAAAAACTTATTAAATAAAATTACGGTTTAGTATGTTGTAAGCATAAATATTTAGCAACTTTAAAATTTTTAAAATTTAAAAATTTTAAAGAATTTGAACTTTAAAATTTAAAAAATCCCTAATTTCTTAAATATAGAACTAGGTTAGTATTTGCTAAGGAGTTGAGGATGGTTACGTGGGGTTGTATAATATGATAATTATTGTGCCCAGTTGTATCTTCTGTGTCCGGCTCTATTTTTACAAGAGGTATAGTTGAGCGTTGTGGTAAATTTAAGGATCGGGTGTTAGTAGCGGAATTATACTTGAAGTTATGAGGGTTAATGTTGTTAAGGGGGTCAGTTGGTGCTTTGGGTTTATATGTATGGAGCTGGGGGCTATGTTGAGTTAATTCATTAAGGTGGAAGGTAGCTGGTTGTGGAATTCTGAGTTTGCTGTTATTAAGATGTCGGATAACTTCGGCAATGTTGGTGGAGTGGTGGAGTAGGAAAATTTTATAGATTGGGGGTTAAATATTTTTCTAAGGGGGGTAGATTTTGGGAAGTGTTTTTCAAGTAAGGCGAAGAAGAGTTTAGGTACTCAACTCTGAACATTAAGGGTGAAGGTTGAGATGGATCCAGATAATGTCCCGGGTTCTGTTTCTTTTAATCCGATTAGGGGTGTTACCTGGATGGGGATAGAGTTTTGGAGCTATACGCTGGTGTCTGATGCAGTGAGGATTTATGGTCATCTGGTAGGAGGGTTGTTTGTTACGTCGTCTGTTACACTGAAATTTGGACTGGTATTGGGAAGTGGTATAGGGAGGTATTGTATGTTTACTATATAGGCGTGCGGTGCTGTTTTCAGTTCTGGGTTTAGTGGAGAGAGGAATATCCTACATGGGGATGTATTCGGTTGAGTTTTTATATCCAGCACGCTGTAGGGCACAATTGTAATATTCAGCATATTGATCGAATAAATCCTTATTAGCAGATAGTGAGGAAATTCGGTAGGAAACGCTTTCCACGATAGAATCACTGGGCCCCATGGGGTTGTCGAAAAAGTTGGGTGTATCCTTGCAGGCCCAGGATTTCCCATCGAACTGTATGATATTTCGGCAGGCTGCTAACATTATATCAATATCGACACAAAATAGGCTGGAATGTTTTTTGGTGAAAATTAGAGCCTTATTTAGAAGGATAGGAGATATGTATAAAATTAAAGGTGTGCTTAGGACAGAGAATTGAACCATTGGATAACTTCAGTGATTTGGGTTCATTGTTTTAACGTAGATGTGACGGAAAGATGGGGTATCATTCGATCGATTATAATTTTGCTGATCTTACCTACATCGGAGCTGGAGGGGCAGCTGAGGCGATGGGAGGGGTCCGCCGCGAAGTTTTCTTTGTGATCCTTTAAGCTGATATGATGTGGGGGAGGTGTGGATGATTCGGTCCTATCCTCAAGTCCAAGTTTAAAAGCGAGATATCTATTTTTGCAGTTGATTTCTTTTATAGCCGAATAAGAACAATTCTTTTGTCCTTGTTTAGTTGTTTGAGTATAAAATCTCGGTATTTGTCCAGGGAAACATTGAATAAATTGTCATATCAGCATGAACGAAGATTCCTGGGTATTTCTAAATTTTCTGGATAATCTTATCGATTTTGGTTAGGTGGGGGTTGGTCGCTTTTCTTTTGGGTTTAAATTTTATGTTTTTGACCATATTCGAAATTGTCGAGGTGTCGGTTTAGAGGTGGGTTTTTGCAGAATCTAAATTCGCAGAGTAGGGCTTGAGGGCTTAGATTATCAGAGTTGGTTGTAGAGTTGCAGAGAGAGAGAGAGAGAGAGTGTGAATAATGAATTTCATGTACTCGGTTTTGTTGGTAAGTGGTATATCCTTAAGCGACAAGTTTAGTTTTATTTTCTCTAATTCCGTGTCTTCCACAAAATTAGCGTTCACTAAATTAAGAACAAGTGATCGAAATGTAGGAAGAAAGTTAGCCTCAAGCGATCCGTAGTATATAAAACAAATTCCAGGGACTATATTGGTTTATTGAAACGGAAGGTTCTGAATTTTTTTCGTATCGAAGTACGATAAACTGAAAAAAGCTCTTTTTATATTTTGCGGTAGGTGACCAGGATTGCCGGGTGTGCGAATAAGAATACAAGAATTACGGAATGGAGTAGATAAGATCCGAGCTTCTATCTATCTATCTATCTATCTATCTATCTATCTATCTATCTATCTATCTATCTATCTATCTATCTATCTATCTATCTATGTGGAGCGTATGAAAATACATACCTACAGACATATATATGAGTATAGAGAACATATGGTTCTTTATGTAACACATTGCTATACGTTCTACGCATGAGGCGCGTCTAGAGATGCCAATGTGTACAGTTTACATCAATATTTACATATAAGTCTGTCAATACAAACAAAGGTTATATTATGGTTAAGACCTTTATCTATATATTACATCGATTGGAAAGCGGCATAGTATAATTTATTTCAAGTAACTTAATTCAAATCTCATTGTATTTACCATTCACCTTCATATGTTACCAGTTTGATTAGTAGCGTAAACAGAAAGCATAAATCACAATATGAAATCCAGCCATCTGTTATATCGAAAATAACAAACAAAAAATATGTTGTGTTGCTTATAGGGACATTGATATTGATTGAAATGAAATATTGTTCTTGTTTTATCTCGTTTAAAAGTTGCAACAACTAGTTAAAGTAACTTGATTTTTCTTGAACCAGAATGGAAGACATCGAGCAAACAAATGATAAACTTAAATAAGTTTAATGAAAAAATATGGTTGCACACGAGTGTCTGGCGGAAACGAAGTGTAGCAGATATTAACTGTTAAAAAGATGACAGGATGACAGAAACTCTTTGAACTAAATAACTTCAACAAACATATTTATATGTTGATAAAACTGTCTCTTGGCCGCTTGTGTGTGTGTGTGTGTGTGTGTGTGTGTGTGTGTATGAATGTATATGTGTGTGTGCATGCGTGTGTGCGTGCTTGTATATTGTGTATATATACACACACATAAAATATGTGCATACATACACAGACAAGGAGGCACACACACATGCATACACACGCGTGTGTGTGTGTGTGTATGTATGCATATATCGTATGTATGTATGTATGTAAGTATGTATGTATGTATGTATGTATGTACACACATTCCAATCTTCTGCAAAACAAGTGAGGAACTCCCAGTTCTCATGGATTTTGCAAGTCCCTACCTCCTAGATCTGTGGCAGGAGTGTAGTTGATATTCAGATGGTACCATACGTGCGCGCGCGAATTCCTTTGTCGCTCACTCCCATCTTGACTCTTCCTCTCCCCAAGAAGCAAGACCATTTATATCCCCTTCGATCGGATCTAATTCACTCCTGCATTTATATTTCCGACGCAAAAGACTGTCTTCAGAGGAATACATTCAAAGAAATGTTTATTTATATACATCCTGCTATTTTGTATAGCCTGGTGCTTGTGCTAGTAGCAGCAGCTTTCCAAATGTTGCTGTATTTGATGCTGTAGAGGTCACGTTGGTGACGGTGGTGCTTGAGATGATAAAGACTGGCTGTAGTTTGGCAGTAGTTTTGGTGAAGGCGGTTGTTCATCGTGATGAATGCCATGGTAGTAATGGTAGTCAGTGATGATGTTGTCTACATTGTGGTAGTGGTAAGTGTCGTGGGAGTAGTGGGTGATGGCGTTGATAGGGTATGTTCTTGTAATAGTCGTGGGCAGGAAGTTAGATGGTGACCAAGATCAAACACTTCTCGTAGCGGCCGGCCATAACGATGGTAAAAGTGAGTGGTGGCGGCGAATATGGTACTGGTAGGTAAATGTGCTAGTCACTGTCATGGTGATGAAGATACTGGTCGCAGTCCCTAAGATGCAGGGAGTGTTCGATATTATATCTATAAGAGGCACCTCTTCAACTCCGATCCGCTATCGATTTTTGGGTCAAGATGGTGGATCAGTAAATCTTCCTTGATACTGAGATTTCCTGTGCTCCTCTCCCAAACCAGTATGGAGGCGCATATCTGTTTCATACTGTTGCTGCGTTTGGTTAAGTGTTTTTGGATGTAGTCAGGTACTCCTTCAGTCGATCATGAAGCGGTCGGACCGTGCTGCCGATGTTATAACTGCCGCATTTCGAACACCATATCTGGTAAACCACATACATGTTCATATTGCATATAGAAAAGTTCGGCAGTGTGCAGGGCTGCTGTTCTGCGTATGACATTCTAGTTGACAGGTGTCTACACAAGAAGGGTTCCAAACGGGCTAGTAGGATGTCGAGGCCTTCCTTATAGATGGCCTTACAGATGGTGGAGGTATTCCTTTCATTAAAACGAGGAATCCTCAGGAAAGAAGTCTTAGAGATTCCTCTTGCCACGTTTATTTGGTTCTGTGTTTGCGTAGTGTGTTTGTGACGGACACCGGGTATACGTTGATCCCAAGTATCTTTCGGAACTGTACAACCAGTGAGACCTGGCAGGCGTTCTCATGGCATCTCTTGTGTATGCGGGTGATCTTATTATATATAGAGCTGGTCTTAGTCCTGATGTGGAGAGCCAACTTGTAAGGAACAAAGGATTTCAGTAGGCTGTGCCAAGTTTTCCCTCGTTCGTGATGGTTAGCTGAAAGTCAAGCAAGGATATGGAACCATCGCCGTTCAGGTGTTTGATGATGGAGTTGATGTGTTGGTCCATGTTACCAAAGGTTTCTAGTTTTGTGGAGACATGCTTATGGTATGAAGTGAGTATGAGGATGTTGTCCAAATAACTGGTTAAGAAGGCACATGAGCGGCAGGAACCGAGTGCTCCGCATTCCAACCGGTGTAGGTAAGCTACAGAATGCAGGACTGAGACTCTGAACCTCATAGGCAGGACTGAACACGGCTCATATGCTTTGCTGAGGAAATTAATTCATGTGCTGGCAACTATGACTGACAGTAGCTGGTGCTATCTGCACCCAACACCACGCACGCAGGCACAGACAGACAGACAGACAGACAGACAAAGAGAAAGATAGACAGACACACACACACACACACACACACACACACACACACACACACACACACACACACACAAAGGTAAAGACCCCTTTGGTCATGAATGACCATGGAATTGCATTTAAAAAGTTCCCCTCCGTGGCACAAGTCCGGGTGAGGTTGTTTATGGAAGACCAGCCGCCATCCATGCATATCGGCCTCCCCACCCCAGGCCACCGATTTTATTCAAGAGGAAGGAAAAAGCTGATATAACTTGGCACTAGTGACGTCGTAACTGAATTCTACATCTGAGTGAACAGGAGCAATATGAAATGAAGTGTCTTGCTAACGAACACTACACACAGCCTGGTCTGGGAATCAAATTTACTACCTCATGATCGTAAGCCCGACGCTCTAACTACTGAGCCATGCACCTACACACACACGCGCGCACGCGCACACACACGCACGCACAAGGAGAAAAGAAGTGATTTCCCATGCAGGAGAGAATATAGGAGAATTTGTTTCGGGGCTTGAAAATGAACCTGAATTTTAAAACGTGTAATCATTTCTAAATTTTGTAATAGATCTATTAAAATACCAGACCGGTTTCGACAATCTTTTGTTTATCAATGGTAAATAAAAAAAAGATAATAAATAAGAAGATTTAGGAGAAATTCAATTTGCAAGTGAAGATTTAGAAAAAAAAAACATGCTTAAATGATCAATTGTCCATACAAGTTCCAATAAGCTTCACAGAAAAAGTAATACAAGTTAAAACGTTCGATGTTCATAACAGTCACATATGATCGAATGTTCAGCAACTTTGAGTTGTATTAACAATTAGATACGATCAGTGGGAGAAAGAATAGATATTGTTTTATAAACATGAAGGAGAGTTCTTCGTCTGTTTGGGCTGCGGAGAGATCGAAATTCTTAAAGTCAAACTTAGTTTGTAAATATAAATAGAAATATATATATAT
>NC_068982.1:145283267-145284531 GCF_001194135.2 Octopus bimaculoides
TATATATTTGTAAATATATACCTATATTTATATTATTGTGTTTTTACATATTTAAATAAATGTATTCATATATGTAAATGCATATATTTCCATACTCCCATTCATATACACACATACACACTCACTCAGATACATGCATATATATATATATATATATATTCCTTTCTTGCATATGTTTTTCTTTTTATATCCTTCATTTTCCTCTTCCTTCTAAATTACTTTATCTTTCAAACAGAATTCCACCTCCAGCTTTGGAAAGAATCTCAAGGGTCAAAACAGAATTATACCATTTTAAGCCATTGTTCAACTCCCAACCTACACACACATACAGATAGGCACTCATATATGTATACAAGTATATATTAAAGAAGATTACAGAGCTAAAGTTTCTTTCCCTTTTTGACCCTAGTGAACATTTCGGAGAGCTCATAATGGAAATATGTGTAAAAGGTGAAAAAATGTGACAAACGACTGACAAGAAGGACGAAGAAAAATAGAAAAAGATAGAAGAGAACTGAAGAAAGAAGTGATAGATGTGTTTGAGAAAAAGAATCGCTGTATCTCAAAATTCTATCCTAGGCTTCCATTTTCATTTTTTTTCGTTCTTTCTTTCTACGCACGTTCTTTCTTTGGCTTCTAGTATTTGTGCTTTACTTTATAAAAGGGAACACAACGAGTGACATGCAATTATACGTTCGCAAGATATTGTTCCATAAAGAAATATATTTAACTTTATTTCCAGAAGGGGTTAGTACATGGCTGATTTATTGTGTGAAACCTTAATCCTTCTTAAAGTCACACAATTGGACATGTATGAAGTAGCTTTTATTATTGTATGTTTCAGTACTTATGCACTTCAAACATGCACCGAATAAACGACTCAATACAGTTAGTAGAATCAAAATAGTAATTATAAAGAAATCATTACTAACATTTACTTTGAAATATCGTCTGGAAAATAGGAATTACAAAAGTAAAATAAATTGTGGAGGTACAGAAGTAAATATAAAGGAGAGCAAGGCAGTAAAGGAAATAATTAACTTGTTCTTAGTCATCCTTGCAGTAACTATTCTATTTTTATTTTACTGTTAAAATGAATGTCATTTAAAGAAACAAATAATAACAATGTTGTATCTCAGAGTTTTGCATTTAGTTTTATGAGAATTACATACACTTTCATATATACTGATTGCATACATACATACATACATACGTACATACATACATACATACATACATATATATATATATATATATATATATA
>NC_068982.1:145285346-145287880 GCF_001194135.2 Octopus bimaculoides
ATATATATATATATATATATATATATATAACGCTAATAGAGTTAGCGGTTGGAATAAATGTCTAAGGGATAAGAATATCCGCTTTACTACCGGTATAAATTACCTATGTTAACCCTGGGCATACATAAGCAAGTATATTGTGCTCATAAGATACAGGCAATAACAAAGATAAACAAGAACTTATCACGAATCAAATTTAAATTAAGCAGAAAATGGACAAATCTTGATCAACACAATTGACTACCATATTTGTGTGTGTGTGTGTTCGTGTTCGTGTGTGTGTGTGTGTTCGTGTGTGTTTGAGTGTGTGTGTGTGTATGTTTGTGTGTGCGCATGTGTGAGTGTTGAAGAAGTGAGAAAGAAGAAAAGATATAAAAATTGACTGATATAGACGACCATTATACATGACTACGAAAGAGACGTATCATGTCACGTCAGACATTGCCATGCATGCTATTATATGAAAGTAATAAAATTCAAAGCTCCAAATTGGATGTGGTCAAGTAGCTGTTATCCCCTTTCATGTAGAACAACCAGTGTCAGAAGTTAACCTAAGAAATGAAATGGAAATTAAAAAAGAAGAAAGACCTATTATCCGTTATCTGAACTTGTTACCTGCTACAAGTATAACCACCTCTTGGCGTCTATCTGAGTTTACGATAATTTGTATTCCAAATCGCTTTATAATTTTTTTATTGTTAGTCAGGAGAGATGGTAGTCTCCATGACTCTGTACGGGGATTCTTCGAGACAGGTGAGAAGCTAGGAGAAGGGAGAACAGGAGAGAAAGAGAGAGAGAAGGAGGGAGGGAGGGAGGGAGAGAGAGAAAGAAAGAGAGAAAGTGTGTGGGAGAGAGAGGGCTGACAGAGAGGTGGAATGAGAGAAGGAAGGACATCGATAGATAGGCGAAAATGTAGGGTGCTGTTTACGCTAAAGATCAAGTAATGAAATGGATAACGAAATGTGTGTGTGTACATTTATATACAATCTACATACACACATACAAACACACACACACATACATTAGTAGAGCTGCTGCTTTTAATTCGTAATATACATAAATATCTATCTATCTATCTATCTATCTATCTATCTATCTATCTATCTATCTATCTATCTCAATCTATCTATCTATCTATCTATCTATCTATCTATCTATCTATCTATCTATCTATCTATATGTATGTATAACAAATGGTAGAGAGGGAAAATGGAATATACAGGAAACTTTATTGCTCACAACGATCGTTTCGACCTATTTTGCATCGATCCCTTGTGGGTGAGATATGTACTGCTGGTTGAGATTCACCCCTCGTTGCAGATGCATCTCATCAAGTGATGTTATAAAGGGTGGACTTCTCGATGACTAAACTCTGTTACGCACAGTTTTAATACAGCAGGATGTTAGTGACAGCGTGTTTTAGCTGTCAGGCAGAAATGGTGACGGACGGATGCCGTTGCAACTTTATAGAAAAAGACAAGGAATAATTAAGAAAAGTAAGATAATACGAATAAGAAAAATAAAACATACAATAAAGTAGAACATTATTTGCGTCAGAACTCACATATAGTTACTTTCGTATCCACGGAAGTTTCTCGTATATTCCTTTTTCTGCTGTTATTTGTTATATACTCAACGTACACTGAAGAATATATATATATATATATATATATATATCGGGTGCGGAGAAAAGAAAAGAAAATAACACTGATATCTCGTTTTAGCAGATATATTTACCAAAATTACATAAAAATATTTTGAAATACTAAAGAGTAAATTTATTCAACAAAATTGCCACTGACTTCAACTACGGTCTCCAGACGACTTCGGAATCTCCTGCAAATCTTCTGGAGTGTCTTCTTGTTTATGTTGGTGAATGCTGCCCTAATCTTTGCCCTCATCCTTTGTGTTACAAGGAGTTTTGTTGGTCTTTCGGTCAACTGTGTCCCACACATAATAATCAAGGCGGTTTCAGTCTGGGGAGTTAGATGGTCAGATGTTAGGGGTGGTGTGGTCGCAGAATTTGTCTAACAGCCATGACTGGGCTCCTCTGCTTGTGTGGCATGGTGCACAGTCCTGTTGCCAGACATAGGGTCTTCCAGCAACCACCTTCTTGACCCAGAGCAGCACTACCACCCCCAGACACTTCATGTAGGCCTCTGTGTTAAGTCTGAGGCCATCACTAGTTATGACTCCAAACACTATGATGCTGACTGGATGTTTAATTTTTTCAGCACATGTTCTCAGATTGCACTGTCCTCACATTGACTCCCAAACTCTCTTAAATGTTTGTATTGGAGCTTCCGGTGCGAAAGCTAAGCAGTACAGCTTGTCGTTTTCATATTTTTGGCTGAGTGAATTGCGTAATGGTGCTGTTTTTCTCACAGACGGTGCCCAACTTACCCTACGGTACCGCGTAGTTGATAAAATGAAAGACAAACAATGCTCATACACGAAATTAATAATATAAAACTGCGACAATTTACCCATTGCCTCCTATATATATATATATATATATATATATATATATATAT
>NC_068982.1:145287965-145293305 GCF_001194135.2 Octopus bimaculoides
ACTATCCGTTTATATATATATATATATATATATATATATATATCGAGAGAGAGGGGGAGAAAGAGAGAAAGAAAAAGAGAGGAAGAAGTAGAAGGTTAAATAATGAAGGCTGAAAGTATGGAGCTGAATAATTCGGAGAAGCGAAAGGAATATAATGTATAATAATCCAGACAGCATTTCACATGTAGTGAATAGTAGAATAAGCACATTTGTGTACGATATACAATTTCC
This sequence comes from Octopus bimaculoides, assembly GCF_001194135.2. NCBI lineage: Eukaryota > Metazoa > Mollusca > Cephalopoda > Octopoda > Octopodidae > Octopus > Octopus bimaculoides. The sequence continues at coordinate 145,288,197 of NC_068982.1, forward strand.
ATGAACATAGATAGAAGCTGATATTTCGGCAACATAAACGCCATAGGGGAAGCTTACAAACAATGAAAAAAAAAAAAACGAAAAAAAAACAAAACCGAAGAGAGAGAGCACACTAAATTTATGATAATAGGATATATCCTTCGACCAGCCATGATGTCTTTCTGTACGTAGGTATTATTGACATAAAATGTCCAAGCAGGTTTTCATTCAGAAAATTCTGTCAAAAGCGAATGAGGACTACTTGTGAGGCCTTCAGTTTAAATGATGATTTATCTTTCGCACATATGGCTGAAATGCAGCAGTTCGCTTTTCTTCTTTTCATTCACTCCTATGCGGTTATTCTGTAACTAACAATCCTGTCTTCCTTCCTTTGATATCACGTTTTCTGTTTTCTATGTCTTCGATGCTTCGAGGGCAACAGGTTGTTTTGTTTTCATATCTGTCTCCCCAACTTCGCTATTTGTAAAGTGTATCGAATTTTCCATTACAACTCCGAAGAACCTTGAAAGAAGAAAACTCCAGGAAAACTTGTCATTTGTTAAAATATTTAGCTTTCATATATTAAAATATATTTTGCCACATTCGAACTAGTATCATGTCCCTTGCGATTTGTGATTTTTTCCATCTAACGATTAAGTCCCTCCTACCCTAATACGCGCACACACAGACACACACACGCACACACACACACACACACACACACACACACACACACACACACACACACACACACACACACACACACACACACACACACACACACACGTTAAATATATAAATTCAGACTGAGAGGGGGAGCGAGATAGTGACAAAGAAGAAAGAGATAGAAGAAACTGTATTTCAGAGGTGTGTTCTGAATCATACGGTGTATAATACGATATAAAGATGAGTGCGATACACGGTCGTAATACAGTGACAGCAAAATCTACAAACACTTATGTATGTATGTGTGTGTGTGTGCGTGTGTGTGTGTGTGTGTCTTGTTAACTGAAGTTGTTTCCTCATACCAAAAATTTCGTGCGAGTGCAGCAGGTCAACAAGTGTACACAAAGGTCGTTCTAAATTATGGTGCACATAAACATATCTATAAATACACACACATACACTCGCACACATATACACAAATTCATATATATATATATATATATATATATATATATAAAGAAAGAAAGGGATAGAGACATATACAATATATACATATATGCATATATATGTACATACGGATATATATATAACTTCATACATATATATACATGCACATATGCAGTGTATATATATATATAGTATATATGTATATATATATATATATATATATATATATATATATATATATATATATATATACACGCATACACGCACACATAGATACACACACACACACACACACACACATACACACACACATATATTTATATACGTGTGTGGGTGTGGTGAATATCGCTACTTCATTATATACATGTATGTTTATATGTTTGCGCATATGTACATGTGTCCACGTATGTATGTATATATATAATCGTCTGCTGGCATGTACGGCCAAACGCAGCTTCTGAAAAACGCAACAATAGAAGCTTCAAGTTATGATAGAAGGAAGAATATTAGAAAGTGAGATAAAAGATTCAAAACATTTTCTTAGAATGTCTTAAAAGAGAAATTGTTTTAATGGAAAGAAACTGCGGAATTAATACGACAAGCAGATTTCATTCTCTAGTTAATCGTTAATCTAGGCTTTTGTGGAAGTTCCACTCTTGTACAGTGATTCTATGATTCTATTTACGGTTGATTGAAACTGCTTTTAAAGATAAATTCATGAACCATAGAGAACATTTTGCAAAATCTAGCGAAAATATTTCGATGTGTTGTACACTGGAATTTTAACCACTTCAGTAGATTAAGCTATAAGATCTAGAATTTGCTGATCAAATAATATGAAGGATTGAACCTCTAGTCTTTCACTTAATAGTATTGTAGATATTATCGATTCTTTGACTGGTAACAAAGTTCTAAATTTCGGTATTGGGCGGTGGAGGTTCATGAACATTAATGGCGTGAGTGAAAAATAAATGTGTGTAACTAGGAGATTATCTCTTGCTTTACAGGAGCATGATCAAGGGCTGAAAGAGAAGATAAATGAATTTGAAGAAAAGAGAAAAAAAAAACAAAACAAAAACAAAACAAAACAAAAAAAAACAAAAAAAAACACTGAAGGGAATAGAGAAAGAACACAGAGAGAAAAAGTGCAAGAGAGAGAGAGAGAGAGAGAGAGAGAGAGAGAGAGAGAGAGAGAGAGAGAGAGAGAGAGAGTAAGGATAAACGCAAAATAAAGGAGTTGATATATAGAATGAGAGATTTGAAAAGATTAATTTTACTATTTAGTTCGATGTTGCAGCTGCAAAGGTCATAGTTAAACCATACCCTTACGATCTCTCGTCAACTGGTGAGGTCAATGCAGTTTATGTGCAGACGATCATGATCTAAGACAGACAACTAAACTTAGGATGTATATAGTATATGTTATATTCATTCTCATATGCGGCCCAGAAACCTGGATAATTCATGATTGACACCCCTGTAAGATAGAAATATACCAACAGAGAAGAAATGTCTGGGGAAAATCATACCTATCGAGTGAGAGAGCAGGTGGAACCCTCTGTATGTTCATGAAACTATGATTACGTGACAACAATTTTGATACGCTGGTCATATCGTGCAATGTCAGATTATCGCTTGCTAAAACAATCGTTCAACTCCTAGCTGCATGAAGACAAGTGCTATTTTGTATGCATTTTCTCCATACTTTTAGCAAGAGTGAATGGTCTGTTGGCTACAATTAATGTTTAGGATGATAAAGAATTGGGAAAAGTCTTTTGTATATAAGTATGTTAAACTGAAATGTTCGTAAGGTTAGTAGGCAATCAACCAAGATCTTAGTGGCCAAGAATATGGCAACAGTACAGAGAACCACGTCTTAGTTTACATTAAAGTCGGATGGAAATCGAACATATCCGTGCCTGCATTATCCAATGCAAAATATCTTTGAGGATAGTATAGTGTAAGTTGGAGGAGAGTTCTTTGTTATTTCTAACAGGTTGAACAACTATGCATAGATTCATAGAAAAAGTGCTTATGTTTCAAAAGCAGATATGATTAAGTCTTTGAGTGGCAACAAGGACTTCATTAGCGTATAGTCCTGAGTTTAATTCCTTCGGTGTAGTGAGACACCAGTAATAAAATGGTATCATATACGTAGGAACATCTACTTAGTACTATAGAACGAGGGGAAAAGAAAACATTAATATATATTCTGAATTAAGTTGATATTTGAAAAATAATGTAATAAATAAATATTTACATAAACATATAATTGTGTACCAAATTGTGATATATCTAATAATCTAATTACGCAGTCCACTCTGATGAGATTTTGGTTGACATATTTAATCGAAATATGTACAATTATATAAGGTTAAAGACTCTGAATCTAAGAATAGTCTCAGGTGTTTTTGGTAATATAAATAAATTAGGAGAAATAAAACGAACTTGAAAGAATGAAAAATGACTTAATGGGACACACATTAAATAGCAAATATATCATCGATAAAAGAACATGTAAGTTAATGTAACATAATTACCAATTTCCTTCTCTAATCCTTTGGTGAATTGAAAAAATACAGCTCTGAATTTAACAATTAAAGGGACACTTGCTTTAGCTAATGCGCTTTATTAATTGTGTATCTTAAAAAGAACTGATAACTGAACAAAATGGCAATGAAATCACTCTCAAATAAAATCTTACCGTCTTAAAAATGAAGATATTTGAAAATATGGCCCTTAAACACTATATCTGAAAATGAAGAAATGATCAAAGCTTAAACGCATTGATCAAAGTCTACAAAGCCAGGCTAGACCTAAGCTAAACCGAAACAATAAAATATGCCACATGAAACAGTTAATGTGTGAATTGGTGTAGCAGTCTTATCTGAATAACTTCTTATTTTTAAAAAATTAATGGAATCAAACGTGTAAACATGAAAAGCGTATTCAGATAGGTCGCTGAGTTTGGTTTCGATATTCTAAACTAGAATTGTATGGCATTCATTGAAGAAGAACCAAGCAATACTAAGTCATCGAATTAATCATTTTCAGTACATTTTAGGAAGTTGCTAATCATATAAGTATGTGCAGTGTAATATTTACACATATATGCAGAGTCAATAGGGGTTACATTACAGAATATACCTTTATCTGTAGTGCATCTATTTGATGTGCTCACGGTATAATTTATTTCAATAAAGACTAGTTTACATTTATGTATTCAGAAAAACTCGTCGTATTTACAGTCATGTGTTCTTTGTCTCATTCAGTAACGTCTGCCGCATGCATAAATCATAGCATGAAACTCAAGCATCTGCTATGTCAAAATATATTTAGTAATGTTGTTCGCCTGTCACATAGAGAAGAGTATTGATTGACTGAAATGAAATATTTTCGTTTTCTTTATCTCGTTTGAAAAACAAACAGACTTGATTATGAAAATAAGCAATATAGAGCAAACTGAAGATAAACATAATGCAGTATATTACAATAAATATGGTAGTTCATAAGTGAATGTCGGAAATCAATTAATTTATCAGTTCACGCCGGCCACATTTATATAGCAAAACGTATAGAGATTTTGCACTATTTTTAGCAATTATGCTTATATCCCAAATAATTTTGGATATCTTGCATGACGATATTCGTTTCTGAAACAGCTCAAAAACTCATATATATATATATATATATATATACGCAAACACAAACACACATATATTATTTAAAGGACGCAATACATGTCCTTAAGTGCTAATAGTTTCATATGTTGAGAAATACCGCGAACATATTCATCAGACACAAACCACAGTTTGTTATATGTGGTTTGTGCCTGATGAATATGTCTGTCGCATTTCTCAACATATGAAACTATTAGTAGCACTTAAGACATGTATTGTGTCCTTTATATAATAATATTTATCTCTCACCAGATGGAGCACTTTTTTGTTGTATTTGCTATCACGGAACAGTCCATTATATATATATATATATATATATATATATATATATATATAT
>NC_068982.1:145293315-145296846 GCF_001194135.2 Octopus bimaculoides
TTTTTTCAGGAGGCAGAAATCGAAAACACCGTGTTTATATTAGTTTTCAGTTAACTTTCAATTTAATAGTCTGTTTGGTTACTGCATTTACCACTTAAATATCTGTGACCTATGCAATATATCTAACGGATTACAGTTACCTTATATAAATACTTATATGAACACACCGACGAGCATATGCTTAGTCGATCGACAAACCTTGCACAAACAATATTCAACCGTCTTAATCAGGGAAGTACACATATTACGATATTGCTTAATACTAACAAAGAGATGGATTCCCATGGCTAGCATCACTTTGGTCATAGGGTACTCACTTATAATCTAGGGCTAAACAATAGCAATGTTACATATAATGAAACATAAATGAGACAAACGTATTCTTAGAATTCATAAAATCATTATTTTAACTTTGTTTTCTTTAATTTCAATATATTTTTATAAAATGTTATCTGAAACATTTCCCCACCTCATACTATTTTACAGTCATATATTTTATAGGATTTTATCTCTGACGTTTTGATAACAAATTATCAATGAAGTGTAAAATATTATTTTTTTGATATAAAACAAGGCAAAACAAAACTATTGATTAATTTCTAAAATGTCAGCAAGCCAGATTTAGATTCAAATCCAATTTTAAAAGACATTTTCAAAAGATGTTTGGCCTTACAACCGCTTAATGAAGGATATATCTTTATCAAAACAAACGTCAACATTCTGCTTTATACGATACATATATAGATAAATGGAACTACAAAATGGATTTCTTTATGACATAAGGCTGGACTGAAGATATAACAACAATGAAAATGGCCAATGACCCTCTCCCTCCCTAACATTGCTATTATTAGCTTTAATTCAATTCTCCAAATACAAAGGAAGATAAGTCAGTTAATGATGTTCAGTAACCTTTGTTAATAGTTGCTAGAATTGTTTACCAATTGTATTGTTCGATTAGACAGGGAAAGAAGAGTTGATTTATGTGCCATAAAAACAATGGAGCTGTCACAATGATAATTCGTAATTTTCTTTAAGCAAGATGAAATACTTGGGGATAACGATGGTGATAAAGTGAATTAATATAATTTCTAGAACCGTATTTTGAAGAAATTTTAAAGAATTGATTTACTTATTTTGAAAAATGTCTAAGGATCTATCTTGTCTTTTACTGAAATGCAAAGTGATACGGTAATTGGACCAGAAAAATTGGTTATCAGAAATTTAATGGTTCAGTGCCAATTCAATGATGTGTTTTAAAGAAATTCTAGACATACGCATCACTTAGATGATACTATTTCCATAGAATAATTAAAACTAAAACTAATGTGGGTTTTCTGAATAAAAGCCCATATTCTCTTATTTTCATTGTTATCGCCTAAACAAGTTTTGTAAGCTGGCTTAGTAGAGCATCAGAGTAAATGTTTTGTTGTACTTGGTCTCATTTCTTCACAGTCTTTGAAATTTAAGATCCTAATATTACTTTACGGAGATCACTTGAATACGCGATTCTCTACTTCTATAAAAGTGTACTTTAAAGTTGATATTCTGCACCCGCTTGTTTGCAACCTGTTGCTGGCACATATTTGTATTCAATGACCCAGTCTTTATAGCCTTTCCTAGCACCATCGACCAAACTATGAACAAATACAGCACAATTGTTTTATTCGACAGTAGATAATGTTTGCGAATACAAAATTCACGAGAAATATTCTAGTTTGCAGCTCTGATTTGATCACTCATTCTAAATTTTCAAAAGAAAAAAAAAATCAGTATAGTAGCTTAATGTATGATTCTCTCTTCTACTCGAATCTACAGAAAGAAACTAGAGATAAGTAACTATCCGGTAGACCTCGGACATTCTCGTAGATGAGGAAAATCAGTTGAAATAATACAACATCTGGATAAATATCTTACATTCTGTCCTGAGTGGCTGAAGCAGCTGAAGACTGAACTGAAAATCAGCATCTACCTCCCTAACTCTGCTGTCTACTTTGTTTTTCTTCTGTTAGTGGACGCAAAGAGGCTGTATTGTGACGAGGGTTTTCTTTACAAGTACATAGTTTCCAGTACTATCCCACAGTTTGACATCTCGGGCAGGCGCCATCTTAGCCCGATCGAATTTGGTTGTAGATGAAAACTATGTCAGTCCTCTGGAAAGGCTGCTCTGTTCTGCTGAAGCAATCGTTCCTGTTCTCAGATTTCTCGTTCAGAGTTAACGTCTTTTCCCCCAACCAGTCACTGCGGTACGGAGAGCGGTTCAAACATGGTGCTATTTCTCCTTTAACAAAGGCTTTAGAGCAAATTATAGATTCAATTGATAAAATGTTTCTCTATAAACCGCGTAATTTTGTGTTTATGTTGTTGTTTTTGTTTTTATTCTACGTATAGTTAGATTGTAAAACGAAATACTTGGCGGCATTTGCTCCACTTTCTTATGTTGTTAGCTTAAATACCATAGATATCAACTTTTCCTTTTATCCTTCCGCCGTCGATAAAATGAAGTATTGGTAAAGTACTGCGACTGATCGTATCAGCTAATCCCCTCTCTCGAATATTATTATTATTCGAGCAGGCAGAATCCTTAGCACGTCGGACAAAATGCTTTGTGGCATTTCGTCCGTCTTTACATTCTGATTTCAAATCCCGCCGAGGCTAACTTTGCCTTTCATCCATTCGGGGTTGATGTAATCAACTTTCCCCACCCCCGAAATTCCTGGCCTTGTACCAAAGTTTGAAAATATTATTATTATTATTATTATTATTATTATTATTATTAGTGAGTGAGAGAGCAGTGCATGTAATCGAAGTGACACTGGGGTATTGATATATGAAGTCCAAAATACCCATCATGTCTACCCGTCTGATGAGAGTACTCGAAACACATGCATCACAACCATGTGTGCACGACATGATGACCTTAAATCAAAATAAATCGCTCTCTTTATTATATAAAAAAATTACCTATTTTATTAGACCGATTATATTTTTGTCATGCAGTCTATATAAAATTTAAGAAAAAAGAAAATGACTTGAAAACTTTCTAGCTAGGCACCTCGAAGTAAGAAAATTGCAGGATCAAGAAAGTTAGCACACAATATATGCTCTTTCAACGGTGCAGGATTCCAGTAGCACACAAAACATAAATTAGAAGAGACTTTACACGAAATGTGGAACGAAATTACCGCGACTGACTGCAGTATGACTTACGGAGTTGCAGACTGTAATAGTGAAACACACCATCATCCATACACGTGAACCCCAATATCTGGGGTAGAGAATTATACAGGTGAGATTTGGCGCATTTGTATCGATGCTGATCAGTAGCTTATTGTCAGCTTTATATCTCAGTATAAGTGGATGATCAACGCAGAAGCGACGAAAGGTGACGTGTAGTCGTGAGAATGTAGGATGGACTTGAAAATCCTAATGAAGCCTTAAAATTACCAAGCCAAAACAGTGTAACCGATTGCCACGAAGGGTGTGTGAGAGGGAGAGAGAACGAGAGTGAGTGAGTGAGTGAGTGGGAGA
>NC_068982.1:145297103-145298510 GCF_001194135.2 Octopus bimaculoides
AAAACATACAGAAAACAATTTCACAGCTGAACATATACTTTCTTACTCTTTTACTTGTTTCAGTCATTTGCCTGCGACCATGCTGGAGCACTGCCTTTAGTCGAACAAATCGACACGAGGACTTATTCTTTGTAAGCCTAGTACTTATTCTGTTCTATCGTTCCCTTTTGCCGAACCGCTAAGTTACGGGGACGTAAACACACCAACATCAGTTGTCAAGCGATGGTGGGGGGACGAACACAGACACACAAACACACACACACATATATATAAGACGGGCTTCTTTCAGTTTCTGTCTACCAAATCCACTCATAAGGATTTGGTCGGCCCGAGGCTATAGTAGAAGACACTTGCCCAAGATGCCACCCAGTGGGACTGAACTCGGAACTATATGGTTGGTAAGCAAGCTACTTTATTTCATAAATATTTCCCATAAAGACATTACAAACAGGGGACGAACAGGGACAGACAAACATAAAAGGGGTGAAGTAGCTGTATCGATTAAATAAGCAAGCTACTTACCACAGTGCTACGCCTGCACCTATGTGCAGTGTGTTACAATGTCTCAATTATTTCGATCATATTTTTTTATTAAGTTAAACTTAGTGATGAGCAAAACAACTTGCGAGATCATAATTTTCATTTGCATATTTATTATATATGTAGTCGTTTAAAGATCATTTATAATGTGCTGGTAAAGACGAAACCCGTGTGTATACTGAAAATGGTTAGAAAGTTATTGTTTTAATATTTCATTATGCATATGAATGGAATCGACCGGCGGCTGTCTTATGCAGTGAATAAAAACAATGTTTACATTAAAACGTCTAATGGTTATAAATATTTTCCTTTTTTTTATTGCTTCCTCAATAGAGATTAGCGCCCAGCTGTGACACACGTGTTTGTGTTAACTATGGAAATAAGAATTAAAAACAAAAGTAGACATAGAAGAATAAAAAGAAAAAATTTCGACAAAAAGAAAAGAATGCAAAACAGCGACGTGAAACAAGAAGAAATATAAATCACTATAGAGTCAAAATAAATTCGGTAATTAGGGTATTTTATATGTACTTGGTTGAACTCAAATCTGAGCGAACATATGGCATTTGTTTGTTTCTACTTTTCTTTCCCGTTTTTAGTACCTTTATTTATGCTTTAGATGATTCATCTTAATACCTTAATCTCAGTGTGTCTGTCTTATCTAGCTGTTGAAAATCAGATTAAGATAATATTTACAGAGTATAGTGTCTTTTGCATGATTTTCTTTTTCGATTGACATTTTGGCAATTTAGGTTTATATATGTGCTTAATTCAGGAATGTACTTTACACTTTCATATAGTTTTCTTTCTTCCGTTTATATTACCACCATATATATATATATATATATATATATATATATATATATA
>NC_068982.1:145299007-145302937 GCF_001194135.2 Octopus bimaculoides
TTAACGTCTTCCTCACGTGGTATTGATGTTCACATGGTCAAAATTAACGTGAGTTATTTAGACATTAACAAATTTATTAGAATATTTAGCTGAAGATCAGAATAGAGTATTTTACTCTTAACTGTGAAACAATTGTACTAAATTAACTAAAGGCAAGTGTTTTTTACTCTTCTCTACTGTTTTTTGTTCTGTGTGTATCAAAAATATCGCTATCAATCTGGTTATGTTTAAGAATCAACCTTATGTTCCATTACCCTGTGCTAGATAAATTAAGTATAAGTTATTTGAAGTAAAATCCAGTTGATTATACTCCTCACGTCTCCACAGAGATATTGATCTTTATGTCAACCCCTATATTTATATATATATATATGAAGATTTAGTGTACTGGTTATTTATTGCAGTAGGTAATAAATCTCTGAACTCGGTAGACAGTAAATATTATTTAAAAATATGTATCAAACACACATCTTTGTAATAGAATTATGGAAACTATGGCGTAACAGTGCCATCGGTGATAACGCTTCCTGATGAAGATCATCCATCGAACGTCCTACGTTTCCTTTTCTTCCTCACTGCAAACTAATTTATTCCAATGTTGACTTGTTAGTTACCGGACTTCCATTACATTTTAGCTGAAAATTCGGTAGATGGCATCTTGTCCTCACCACAGCATTACATACTTCTGTAGCTCTCAGTTTATTTCGTTAGCAATAAGAAACTGGCGAGCACTCCGAAAGCTCTCGTGGTTGCTTCAATTCTGAACTGAGTGTATCTTGCAGTGGGGTTGAGTTCGTTCACGAAACCGACTCAGCCAGTCTGTAGACGATGTATTCAGCAGTTGAACCACGGCAATCCAAATATTTTTTTAATGCTTTAGTGAAAGGTGAAAGGAGAGCCCCCATAACTTTGTAGTCTTTGTGACTGGTGAGTGGAGAGTATAGTATCCTTAGACTAGAAACCTGTCCCAAATATTTGTATTGGAGTAGTTACTGAAAGCACCTCACTGTGGACCAGGTCATGATGTTAAAAAAGTGACGGATTATGTTTATAACAAAATCTACAAAGCTCATTGCTGACATAGATCATAAGTTTATTGTATTGTTGCAACAATATATATTGATATGCATGCATTTTATCAGAATAATCTGACTGTACTGGAGTGGGGCAAGCGAAGTGCTTATATTTCCGTTCGTAAGTACGAAGATGGTAATAAATTCATGACTCAGTGGTACAATTCTACTTATAAAATACTTGGTATTAGAAAATAAGACGGCACTGTTTTATAACTTCTTGGAGGAAGAGACGCTTACAAATATTTAAGCATCTATCCAACATCTAAAGTACCAGGCAATGATTCAAAATAAAAAATGGATAATAAAATGTTTTTGAAGCAGGACAACTAAATATCAGATCCTTGTCGAATAAAGTTAAGTGTTTTTGTTGTTGGTGATAGGCAGCAGACTTAATTCGTTGATGTACTTAACGCCAACTTATGGTCTGAACGTGCTTTTATCCGATTCTACTCTGCTGCAAGGATTCAGGCCAGGTCTCCTGACGGGAGATAACTTCTTTCTCACCCCAGTGTTGGGCACCTCGTAAAAGGTTGCTGCCCTCCCTCCTCAGTCTAAGATATAAACATTGACCAGATGTATGCAATAAGGCTTCATTTTAATCTGAAGTTATTTCACATTGACTCATCTAATAATTTGAAAAGGGAACAAAGGACAACTAAAACTCGCTATCGTAGGTATGATTATTCAATTCAAGTTTCTTATCATCTTTAGTCGATCTGTTTGTAGTCATATTCTTCTTATATTTTGGACTGAAAATATATGATCATAGTCTTAAAAGGTGTTGGTTTAATTTTTGAAATACCTTTAGTCTAAGTTTAGAAGATCTATCATCAGTACCGTGTCACAGAGGCCAAACATTTTAAAGTAATTAAGTTAGTGTTCGATAACTTACTGAATGGTATCAGCGTTAAGAAGAAAGTAATGATAGCGTCTGTAAACACCAATCTACTTGAATTTAAAAAACAAATTACAGATAATATCTGTGTGGTTATGTTTAAGAATCAACCTTATGTTCCATTACCCTGTGCTAGATAAATTAAGTATAAGTTATTTGAAGTAAAATCCAGTTGATTATACTCCTCACGTCTCCACAGAGATATTGATCTTTATGTCAAATGGGCAGGAAAGAAAAGAAAAAGAATTATTTATGACAGAAGCCTAGAAACTTTTAGAAAAATGTTTATTTTTGTGGGAGAGGTTATATATATAAAGGAATGATTTGCTTGCACGGAGCTCATACCAGAATTTCTTAGCAACAACGTTTCGATTTTCAATTGAGGTCCTTTAAGTTCATTTACACTTGAAGAATATACTTGAAAAATTGGAGCATCACAACTCAAAATTGTTTTCCCCAATATATCTAAGTTATCGTATTTCAAAATCAATATTTCATTTAATGCTATTTCTTTCTGTTTTTATGTTGGTGTGTACGTGTCCATTTAAGCAGCAAATCGAGGTAACCGATTGAGGAGGCGGAAGAATATTAATGTCCCTGATTCTTCAAGTTTTCGGGAGAACTGGTATTATGTGGAAAGTATATTCGCTAATCTATTGCAGACATGTCATGCGATAATTGTAGTTACGTAAGTGGTAGAGCACCAAACTAAATCTCTTACAGTATTTAGTTTCATTTCTCGACATTCTAATTTCAAATCCAACGAGTTAACTTAGATATATTGGGGGAAAATGGCTTTGTATTTCACGCCCACTGCAGTTGATAAATAGAGTACCTATTGGTCACTGTCATTATCGCGTAGCCTTCATTGAACAGACATATGGGGAAAGCCATTCTAGATATGAAACTCTCGTCTTGTCTTTATGACATAGAGTCTCTGAAATGCATAATGCTATGCATTCTGTTCATTTTAAGTAGAAAGGGTACAATCTGTTGGAAATTACGCTGAAAAATGTTGCAAGTATCGTGACCAAGTAGAAGATCCTAGTTCGCTCCTATAAGCAACAATAATATATCGAAGTAGTTTTGTTGATGATACTTCTCACATTTCAGCAGTAAGTATGTGGTATGTGCCAAAGTAAAATAGAGAGTCACAAACAGTGCAACCCCCCCCCCCCAAAAAAAAACAAACAAACAAAAAAACAAAGAAAAAATCTGCTAGTGTTAAGGACATACGTATCCCGATGAATGCAGTTATATTGCATGTTTGACAATAACCGCAAGGAAAAACAGAACAAAACAAAAACAATTCGTTAAGTAGCAACTATTGTGTTTAGATTTACTTCATTCTTTATTATGTTATATTGTGTTCTCTAATTAACTTAATGCTTACGAAAAAAAAATTCTGTCAGAGACTCCACCAAATGACAAAAAAAAAAAAAAAAAAAAAAAAAAAATACCATGCAGATGTGTGGTAAATTAAACAAACAGTCAGAAAGCAAGTACTTTCGCATGGCATATTATTTCAATTTGCTTTCTTGGTGATGTCACCTTATTTTTCCCGAGCAATATTTTTTCTTGCTCTTAACGATGCTCTCATGAAACAGCCTTAAACGAACAAAGCTTCTATTACATAAGTTAATTTAGCAAAGAAAATTTGCATTTTCCTTTATATATGTAAGTTTCAACATAAAACATTTCATATCTGACATATGTTGTTTGTCTATCTATCTATCTATCTATCTATCTATCTATCTATCTATCTATCTATCTATCTATCTATCTATCTATCTATAAACATGCAAACATACGTTTGTATGCGTATGTATATGCATATAAGACGCACATTTACCAACCCATATATATATATATATATACATATTAATAATAATAAAGGAGTTACGACGCAAAAACGTATAAATTCAAATGAACATATTTATCTTCTTCAATATATATTTC
>NC_068982.1:145302947-145305561 GCF_001194135.2 Octopus bimaculoides
AAAAAAAAAAAAAAAAAAAAAAAAAATATATATATGCTTATACGCATTCATATTCATATGTATGCATATGCACGCATATGTACATTCATATATACCTACATATATATTTCTCTTTCTGTCTCTGTCTCTTTGTCTCACTCTCTCTCTCCGCACATATATATATACACATATATACATAGGTTTTTCGTGATACATATATAGTGTATGGTACCAGAATTTCCCCATTTCAGTCAAATATAACAGGTCTGCGTAATATATAATAGGAAATGCATTCATTACGTAAATCGTTCCTCAGTTAAAAACATTTCAAAATATAAAACAGTTGATGGAAAGAATTCAATAAATATGGTCAGAACCATAAATCGGCTACTAAGTTGGGAGGATAAATATATAGAGGGAGATAAAAGGGAGATAAAAATACAGAAAGAGAGGGACGATGGCTTACAGCTCTGATCATATATATTGAAATATTTCCATCAACTGATATTTTGAAATGTTTTAACTGAGAAAGTACTAACATAATAGATGCATTTCCTATTACATATTATACAGACCTGAAATGTACGTATCAAATGATTTCAATATATTATTATTTCGTTTGACGTCTATATTACTACGAAGGGACTTGGAAGCCGACAAGGAGCATGGCCAGTGAGAGTGTGTGTTTAAGTATACCAGATAGATCAGTGCGTGGACGTAGTTGTCTGATGTCTATGTCTGAGCGTACGTTATGTGTGTGTGTGTGTGTGTGTGTGTGTGTGTGTGTGTGTGTGTGTGTGTGTGTGTGTGTGTGTGTGTGTGTTTGTGTGTGCGTGCGCGTGTGTGAAAGGGTGTGCGTGTGTGTAAGCTGACAAGTGAAGGTTGGCATGTTAGAAGTTCACCAGGAGGGTGTATCTCTGATGGTAGCAATACGATAGTTCGTATTGTTGATGCGGATATGTGTTTTTTGTAGGGTGTGTGTATGTATTGGTGCGAATGCGTATTAGCTGTGAGTACTCTCGTGGACAAATGCGTAGGTGTATGTGTCAGTTGCATGTGTGTTATTCGTTGTCTGAGTGTGCGCGTGTGTGCGCATTATGTGCGTGCGAATACGTGTCCTTTAGTGTTTTAAATTTTAAATAGTATTTAAAATTAGTCATTGTAAATTCTAAATTCTATTGGAATTTACAATGACCAATTTTAAATACTATTGGAATTTACTCACAAGGTATTGGAATCTTATGTGTATACCATTCTGCCTAAATAATGGATCTACAAATGCAATATTCCTGCATATCTCACATCTATTTTCATTCCTCCACTTCACTCCCTATTTCCTATCTTATCTAATTTAACTATTGCTTAACCATTTTCTCACACCGTCTCCGATGAAGGGATATAATAAATATCTTGGAAACAGCTGTAAGACGTTCTATATATAAATATTCTAAAATCTTCACAGCCTTGGTTTTTTTTTTTATCTCATTCTGAAAACTTTCTTTTTATATATATACACATGCTGATATATAATCTACGTTGGACTCCTTATTCGCATAATCACAGAGTCTGGAGCTTAACTACGGTCTATCCATACCACTTACTCAGCGTTATCTGACACTTTTGGGTCTTATTGACACTATTACCTCTCATAACATCTGTCTGCCTGACTGTCTGTCTGTCTGTCTGTCTCTGTCTCTCTCTCAGTCTGTCTCTCTCTCTCTCTCTCTCCCTCCCTCTCTCTCTCTCTCTCTCTCCATATATATATATATATATATATATATATATATATATATATATATATATATATATATGTGTGTGTGTGTGTGTGTGTATATATAGTTTATTTCTTCAGGATGGTTATGAAGTGCTCTCTCCTGCCTGGCTGATTACTCTACCTTAACGTATTTCAAGCGGTCCATTGTCTCCATTTCGATCTTTATTTCAAGCTGCACTTTTAATTAACAAACTGATGATTTGTTGGAGACTGGTTCAATTGTAACACAATGCTGATGGCTGTCCGATTATATTAGAAAATATTTAAATTTCATTTTTAAAGTCTCAGGTGAGACTTTGCTCACGTTTTGTAAAACTTTTAATTTTATAGCTATCGCTATACTGTAAGCCAAGGTGAGAAGTTGAGGAATTAGCATTAAGATCTGAAAGAACCACACGTTTGTCTTGGGTTTTTACTCTTGTATGCCAAAATCTGTGAGATATTCTAGAATGTCCCACATAAATATTGCAAAATATGAAAAAATTCACGTACGTAAATACTTTTTCAAAATATAAGATATGAATTTACACTCACACACATACAAACACACACACGCGCGCGCACACACGCACGCACGCACACACACACACACACACGAACGCACAGACACACACGCATGTGTGTGTGTGTGTATAATTACTTTATCTGTATACCCATATAATGCATAAAATATATGATATCGTCTACTTATGATATTACGTACAAGCATGCACTCATGCACACACATATATGTTTATAATCTAAAAATATGCAATGTATGTTATATATATATTTATAAACTATAATGTATATTATACATATTAATATTTATGAATTATAATGAATAATATATATGGATATAAATATATATATATATATATA
>NC_068982.1:145305636-145309922 GCF_001194135.2 Octopus bimaculoides
TATATATATGTACACACATGTATATAATTGATTGATCTGTCTTTCTATCTGTCTGTTTGTGCCTGCCTCGCTAGCTGGCTGGCTGCCTGCCAATCCATCCAACCCATCCGTCCGTCCTTTCACCCGTTCGTCTGTCTGTCTGTCTGTCTGTCTGTCTGTCTCTCTCTCTCTCTCTCTCTCTCTCTCTCTCTCTCTCTCTCTCTATCTATCTATCTATCTATCTATCTATCAATATCTCCCGGATATTTCGACTGAAGTTTCCTTCAATAAAAGAGGTCGGTCGACCATCGCCACCACTATATGCATCATCGCTAGTTTCTAGAGAGACATATTGCTATAAAAATGATAGAGGTGAGAGACAGCGAAAAATCAGAGTAAGGTAGTAAAAGAAAACAAAACCTGGAAAAGATTAATAAAAAAATGAAAAAGAAACGAAAAGTGAACGAGATATTGGAATATGAATTGAATATAGGCGGATATATGAAATAAGAAAGAGAGAGAGAGAAAGCTATGAAATTACACAAGGTGAAATTTAGAGAAACGAAAAGGCTAGAAAATAAGAAGGGATTGATGTGATGTCAGGAATGTTAGGTAAAAGAATGAGAGAGAAGAAGGATAGAGAATTCGAAGTTAAAAAAAATATGTAGAGAGTTAGAAGAGATGAAAAGTGGATAGACGTGTAACATGATAACGGTGATAAACTATGGAGTGTTGGTAGGAAAGGGGCGAGTGGCATTGAGGAGAAATCATTGGAAGATATAATGTGAGTGAGTGGGAGTTGGACGGCGAAACATAGAACAGAAAAGAAAAGAAAAGGTGACAGGACGATAGGAATGTAGTCTGCGTGTTGAAGAAAAACAGTTATAGGAAGAGGTGAGCGCATAATTTTAGAATTTGCCCATATTGGTATAAAATGTGGGAAGAAAGTAATAAATGTTGAAAGAATATTTGAAAAGATCTGCAAGTGATATAGAAATAGTTAATCGATCATGACAATTAAAATCATTTTAAACGGCCAAACAGAATCAAAATTAAAATAATTTAGCGTTGTTTAGAATAATTATAGTAATGTTAGTTTTTTAAAATATCTAATTTAAACTGAGTATAATTTAATATAGAAGATATGATATACGTTTAAATTGAGTGAAAGAGATTCTTTGGAAGTGATAGAAACAAAAATTAGGGTAGGACGGTAGAGATAAAGATGAAGGAGGAGGGATACGGAAACAGTTTGTGTTGGAAAACCGGTGGAGTGGAGGCAGAAGGGAAGAGATGGCTGGATAATATAGAAAGTCAGGAATTAAGCACAAATATCTAAATAGTCCTTTCTATTATAAGTACAAGGCCTGTAATTAGTGAGGAGGGCAATAATTGATTACATCGATCCAGTACTTGACTGGTATGTAACTTATCGACCTCGAAAGGAGGAAAGGCAAAGTCGACCTCGGCGAAATTTGAACATAGTACATAAAGTCGGATGAAATGCCGTTAAGTATTTTGCCCGGCGTGCTAACGGTTCTAACTCGCCACCTTACAAACATCAACATAATGATAAATCGTGATGAATCGTAAATGATGACGTACGTATTCATTGTCAATACGTTCCTGCTGATTCAAACCTGTACGTACTAATCGATGCTGTGTTTTGTGTTTGGAGAACAAGTTCCCCTTTCAGACTAACGTGTGTTCATAATACATACCATTCATTACGGGTGAGCAGACTTTGAGTCATCCGGAGTTTCGACATCGTTGTGTATTTCACTTGAACGCCAGCCTTGTCACTTCTATGTCATGCTAAATCTCCCTCAGAACTGCGCAGAGGGGAAGCGTGTCTATAGAGTGCTCAGCCACTTGCATATTAATTTTCCGAGCAGGCTGTTCCGTTGGTCGAATGAAATGGAATCCTCGTCGTCGTAAGAGACGGAGAACCAAAGAATCATTTGAAACAATTGGTGTTTCTCTCTTGCAATGGCTTCTTCCTTTTTCTGACATAAGGAAAAAAACTAAAACATTGAATTTTTCCTACGAAGCCTGACTATGGTTCAAGTAAGGCCTAAAGTGGTAATTGTTATATGAACAAACGAACTGAAAATTGCAATCTTTATCAATGCAAATAGTACCAATAGCAAATAATTATTGATGTACGTATAGTGCTTAAAGTATTTCAGTGTAGTATTATATTTCGATATTGTAAATCTATATGTCACAGCACTATGCTACAAAATAGTTAGTGCCATACTAGATTATCTCAAAGCAATGAAAGGTAGATTTTCTTCTTTGAATCAAGTAGGAAAAAAAATCAATATCTAAAATCCTCAATAACAAAGAAAAATCACACACACATATGCACGACCAAATGCTATACAATGGAATAATGTTAAAGATGCTTTAGGTTACAGTCAGACGCGAGCAAAGTAAAACATCCGTATGAATGTTGTTTGTCTTGAAGGCATTCTGTTGCATTTCAATTGTGAGATATTGAAATTCATTTGTTGAGAATAATGTGGAAGATATGCGAAGACAGTGGTTGCAATGAGTAGAATAAAATCTTTAAAGTAGCAGTGTAAAATTAGATGAATATTCTGAAAAAAAGTATTTTGCTGTTCTTTTGGTTTTTCATGACTTCTCAAACTTGACACCGAATCTCTAAGTACTCACTTGAGCTGCTAGAAATAGCAGCCAAATCTCACTCAAATTACAATCACGCAGTCTTGAGTAACATGAAATTAATTGAACAAAAACCGGTACTGTCACGGATGAAATGTCATATACAAAAAGTGGTGCTGACATTGATGAAATGCGTTTAACCGTTAGTCTACTTAATATCGATGACAAGCTATTGAATAGCAAACTACAAAGACATACCAGAGTAATTTGAATTGTGAGTGTTCAGAAACGGAGCTAAGTAATATTGTATAGTTAGTAAAATCGTACATTGAATTACACTGGTATCCTCTTATCACTCTCACTGTTGGAAATTCATTGATCCGTTGACTGATCTGTTTGGAAACCTTGAACTAACAACCTTGTTGTCCACAAATTACATTATAGAAAACAAATGCCAGATGTCTGCATAACGTCTGAAACATGCGTAAGTGTAGTTAGTTAACGAGAAGTGTTCAGTAATATATTCTGCCTATCACTTATCGACTAAAATCGTGAGGTAGACAACGATTGAGAAAATACGCTAAACGTAGTTTTGCTTGTGCATGTACTGCGTTGGAATTGAAGTGCAGTAGACAGCAACGGTAATGAATTAACTGCAGAAGTGTTACTTCTAAACCAATCTTAGTTGAGGAGAACCAAGAACTATGAGGGAGAACAATTTTGAAAATTTACAGAAATTCTCTTGGTAACATATTAGTCGTGCGATGCACAAAGACAGGGTTCCCTGTTGTAGGCACTGTCCTTCACCATTATCTTTTGCAGTAGCACTGAGAGCGAACTAAACAGAAGCTTTGGAGTTGCAGGCCTTTGTAGCACGAGGAATGCAAAGCTACAAACCAAAGTGGATGGAATTGCTTCACACTTAGTGCATTTTTTCTGTTAAATGAGGTGGACGTAAAATACATTTATCACTAAAAGTAGTTCCTTTCTAAAATATTAACTCATCATCTACCCTGATAACACGTGACACAAATGAACTTTTTCTGTTTTCGGTGTGAAATCTATACCTTTATGAGTGAAGGATTACAACTCAGCAGAGAAAATACATATAACGTCCCGAATCACGTATAAGTATCCCACAATCAGAACGGTGGGATTTGAAATGAAGATATAGTGTTGTATAGCAAAATACTTGCCGTTAATCTACCGTTTAGCAATTTCTGATTCCTGCCAACGTCTTTCTTTGAAGTTTATTTTAATTTAGCATTTTACGTACTAATGATCAATAGTTTAAAACCAATAAATGCACAGACATAATTGTGTAATTCGTATAAATGCTAAAGCATACCTTATCACTTATTTCGCTTTGTATTAGATATCACTGAAAAGAATCTGTAATAATTCGTTGCAAAACGTAAACTTTAGATAAAACTGTTTTCATTTGGCAGACGCCATATGAAAATCTCCTATTCATTAACAAAATATGATTACTTGTTCAATATAAATAGTCTAATAGATAAAGTCACACTTATTGAGATTATAGATTCCCATCTCAGATATTATCCTGTTAAGTTGTTTAAAATAACGTCGAAGATAATATCTGTAGGGGTTGGCAAAGTAATAAAAGTTGCATAATGCTTCGACAAACTCTGTGTGTGTGTGTGTGTGTGTGTGTGTGT
>NC_068982.1:145310454-145313937 GCF_001194135.2 Octopus bimaculoides
ACACACACACACACACACACACACACACACACACATATATATATATATATATAACAGAAACGCATACACACACACACGCACAGATATATAAAACACAAACACCTACACACACGCATGTATTTCATGTCGCTAGGAATAGATATGGTAGCCACCTGTGAGATCATAAGTTAAAACAAATAGTCATTTGCGCTTTTCTACGATGACCGCAAGATCTAGGGATCCTTCAGTCAGTCAGCATTATGCTATATAACATTTTTATTTCGGAAAGGCATGAGTTTCGAGAGATAGAAAATTGTCAGAGATCCAAATAGTAAATCTCCATTGTTGGTTGTGAATAGTAACAATGACCGTGTCTTTGAATTAGCAATTGTTTATGTCTCTACCGGGCGTTGGTGGCAAACTTTCTCATGCGTCTAAAAACCCATTTAGAAATGGCTCGCTCGCTTGTGTTAGTGGGCGACTGAACTTGCATGTTAGACGCATAAACCTAATATGTTGGCGTAAATTATGGCAGAAAAGATGTGAGGTGTAAAAGTACTACAAATGTGCTTAGGCTGTTACAACTGCCTGACAGGTAGCAATTTTGTCCTGGATGGGACGATATGGATTGAATACTCTTCTTTCTTTCTTTCTTTCTTTCTTTCTTTCTTTCTTTCTTTCTTTCTTTCTTTCTTTCTTTCTTTCTTTCTATGCGTGTGGGTGTATGTAAGTGTGTGTGAGTGTGTCTGTAAGCATGTGTGTACTTTATGTGTATATATCCCTTTGCCTGTGTGCGTGTGTGTGTATGTAGGAGAGAAAATTGAAAGATAGAGAAAGACAGAAACAAAGAGAAGGTTGTGTGAGAGAAAGAGAAAGAGAAAGAATGAGAGAAAGAATGAGAGAAAGAGAGAG
Source organism: Octopus bimaculoides (assembly GCF_001194135.2). Lineage (NCBI taxonomy): Eukaryota > Metazoa > Mollusca > Cephalopoda > Octopoda > Octopodidae > Octopus > Octopus bimaculoides. The sequence goes on from NC_068982.1 coordinate 145,311,346, forward strand.
AGATGATAGGAAGATAGTTCGCGAAAGATTATGAAAAAAATGATAGCTATGAGTGTGAGTTGTGCTACTACACCTAGTATTGGGGTTTATTCCCACTGCCAGCTATTTGCCTGAAGGACTATACATTTTCATCTACTTTCAGAATTCAAAACAGTTCTAGACAATCATTTATTATTTTGAAATTGGCACCAAGGTATTAAGTCTTATTTAAAGGTCAAAGACAATTTAAATGCAATATCTGTTAGTTAAATGAAGGCATAGTGTCTTCGTAACGGATATTAACGTCGAGTTGAAATGCTGTCCTCTACCATGGTCGTGACGGTGATAACTAATATGAACTAAAGAATAAACTACATTACGTGTGTTCCATTCACACGATGCCCTGTTTTAATGCTGATCAGTTTAGGTTTGGGAACTGTTTGTCTTGCTTTTCTTGGCCAAGAGTTATCAGAAATGCTAACGACCCATTTTTTCCTTATAGGCACACTTTTAGTTGATTACTACAGTATGCTCACTGCCAAGGAAATAGAAATAAACGAACTCACTATTCGAAGTCTTAATAGTTGGTAAATAGTAATAGTTGGGAACTGTATAAACATCTGCTTTGGCATAACCTTTTATTTCATTCGCCTCTAAAAATATCTTATTTCCAACTAATCAACATTTTACATTATTGTTTTATTCAATATCATTTGGCGAAATTGAATTGATATTCGTTTCGTTCTTTTAATAGATCAGACTACTGCAGTGTTGGAATAAATAAATATGGACAGGGATGCAAAGAAAAAAAAAATCTTCATGAGGGGAAATCAAAAAGTTTCTTTATTATAACTTTTGTTGAGTTCTAACGTATATAGACTCTATAACAAATACACCTTATAACTGAAAGTTCTGTTTCAAATATAGTGTTTCTCCAATTCGTAGTCAAAACAAAACTGAAATAAATTGTTGCCAGAAAAATATAAATTACTATGAAAAAGCGTCTGACATTATTTGGTATCGCCTACGTGCTTGAAGGGAAACTGTGAGTTAAAACGGAATCACTGAAAAGAAATATATAAAAAAAGTAAAGTATGTTGTCAAACTTTCTTGTTTCAATAATTCGTTCTTGTGTTTAACTTTTATATTTTCGTCTACGTTTATTATAAAAATCTGTACTGTCTGGGACTTCAAATTTTCGCTGACAGCTTAATCAGTCTGTCATATTGAATAAGCCTCTTGGTGAAACTACATGTCTCAGTCACCTGGGTCCTTTTAATAAATTTGACTCAACTCTCAGTATAAAAAAAAGAAAAATGTAAAGTTTCCTTCTCTAGTCATACCAACTAATTAGGGCCGGTTTCCCAGTTTCCATGTCGATTACTTATAAGTAATCGCAGGATTACTTATTTTTGCCAGCTGAGTAGACTAGAGCAACGTAAAATGAAATGTTTTGCTTAAGAATACAACCCGTCGCCCGGTCCAGGAACTGAAACCACAATCTTACGATCGTGAGTCCAGCCCCTTAACCACTAAGATACGCACCTCTGCATCTTCGGTATTGAATTACGTCTGTAGTAAATGTTCTGTTATTCTTCAAATAACTTTACAATAATGATTTTAAATTTTAACACAAAGCTAGCCTTTTCGGTTGAGGGAGTAAGTGAATTTACATCGACCACCAACCCACGCCCAGTGTTCAACTGCTACTTATTTTATCGACCCCGAAAAAAATGAAAGGTAAAGACGGCCTCGGTGTAATTTGAACTCAGAATGTAAAGACGGACGAAATGCGGCTTAGCATTTTGTTCGGTATGCTATCGATTCTGTCATTTGGTCGTCTTAAAATAACTTTACAATAATAACCGTAATTTAAGATTTTCCTTCGCTTTGTATGGTTTAGTTACGGAGAAAGGAGAGTGTCCATGATCTTTGAAAACCTTTCATGATTAGTTAGATCGATTTTTTGTTTGTTTGAATAACTGTAACGCAACGCATCAGTGGGGCGGGAGTTTCAGGAGATTGACACATTGATAAGGATTAGGTAAAGTGGCTGGTGTCAGCTTTCTGAGAGGGTGAAACGAAGTATGAGCGAAAGATAGAGCAAAAACGAAATTGTGTGGTAGCCGTGGTAGAAAAAGTAACTAACGAGGTAAATCATGGAAAACTAAGTTATCTAGTTATAAAGATCGTGACCAAGAGATTAAACACGTATTTCATTAGAAACAAATCCCAGTACAGTTATCAAGATTTTTTGAGATATAGACTCAGCTCTCATAATGATTATTGTTATTATGATACTGTTATTGTGTGGAGGCGCAATGGCCCAGTCGTTAGGGCAGCGGACTCGCGGTCGTAGGATCGCGGTTTCGATTCCCAGACCGGGCGTTGTGAGTGTTTATTGAGCGAACACACCCGAAGCTCCACGAGGCTCCGGCAGGGGAGTTGTGGCGAACCCTGCTGTACTCTCTCTCTCATTCTTACTTCCTGTTTCTGCTGTGCCTGTAATTGAAAGGGGCCCAGCCTTGTCACGCTGAATATCTACGAGAACTACGTTAAGGGTACACGTGTCTGTGGCGTGCTCAGCCACTTGCACGTTAATTTCACGAGCAG
>NC_068982.1:145313947-145314842 GCF_001194135.2 Octopus bimaculoides
ACTTGCACGTTAATTTCACGAGCAGGCTGTTCCATTGATCAGATCAACTGGAACCCTCGACGTCGTAAGCGACGGAGTGCCAAGAACTGTTATAGTTGTTGCTACTCTGCTGTTACCGTTGATATTGTTTAGCCCAGGTGTATTTGGATGAGCATAATTATGCTAAAAAGCATTGAAACTGCAATCACTTTGTCCGCTAACCAAACAGAATATCTAGTACTGCACTGATGTGTCCTTTTTTGTGCATAATGCAGGCAAGAGGTTTGAAGCAATATAAATGTATTGTAACTTTCACTAATGAAACGAAAATAATGATGGAAACTTCGTTCAAAGAGAGAAATAACTTCTTTATTTATCTACGGCTAATTGCAATAAATTATATCAAGAGAAATATTGATAATATGATTACTTTTTAATGAAATGCATTCTTAATTCAATATCTAATAACATTTTCTTTGTATGTGTGTGTGTGTGTGTGAGAGAGAGAGAGAGAGAGAGAGAGAGAGAGGGAAAGATAGAGAGAGTGTGAGAGAGAGTGAGAGAGAGAGAGATAGGGAGAGAGAGATAGAGAGAAAGAGAGAAGGTTGAAATGTACTTTAGAGTAATAATATGCTAGAAGAAAAATATATGTGCATGTGTGTAAGTGTTTGTGTTTTATATATGTGTGCGTGTGTGTGTGTGTGTCTGCGTTTCTGTTATATATATATATATATATATATGTGTGTGTGTATGTGTGTGTGTGTGTGTTTGTGTTTGTGTTATATATATATATATATATATATATATATGTGCATGTGTGTGTATATGTGTTTGTGTTATATGTAGATGTGATTGTGAGTGCATGCGTTTATGTTATATATATATATATATGCGCTTGTGATATATATATATATAT
>NC_068982.1:145315758-145318601 GCF_001194135.2 Octopus bimaculoides
CAGTATTACCTGAAATCTCTGGGTCTAATTGACACCACAATCGTTCATAACCTATATATATATATTATATATATTCATAAAGTACATGTATATATTTATATATGCATGTAATTATATATATATATATATATATATATATATATAGTAAATCGAAAAAAAAAAAACGAAAATCAAACACAAAAGAAAACAACAATGCGAGGACGTGGTACATGTAAAGCATTAGCAGACGCTCAGGGAAGGAAAGAAAGGTAGTTTAACGTTTCGAGCAAAGCTCTTCTTCGAAAACAGAGAAAAGTCAGATAGGAAAGGAAGGCGGAGGAAAACAAATCGCCAAGGATTCACATGTTACATTTTGAAATATATATTTGCATATATAAATATTTATGTATATATGTAAAATTATATATACTTTGTAAACACATGTACATGTAGATACACACATACACACACGCATACACGCGTGCGCGCACACACACACACACACACACATCATGCTGAATTCATAAGTACTGGGTTGTTGAAAAGTAGTAAAATCAATATTTTGTTTTATGATCAAAATATAGAGAAGAAAAAAAAAAGACAATGAGAATTTAGATACATACAAGACTAAAATGTCTAATGTAATAGATTGTCTTGACATTTTAAGCGAGCCATATACGTTATGACAATGTTGAGTGTCAACGTTAAGTGATCCTTGTCGTCAGTAACGAATATTACGGCTTCGCGTTTTGCACTTTTGTTTGTTTCTCAGAGCGAAATGGCATGACAGCTTGATATAGTGTCATATGTATAAACTTTTGATTGTTTTAAATATAAACACATTAATGTGAATCGACTATTTGTACTATTATCTTTTTAATATTACTGAACTTGCGACAGATCTGAGCTCGTGACTATATTACATTAAATCACTAAAAATAAATTTCAACTAGCAAGTGACCAATAAACTATCCTTTTCGTAAAGCATAAATTATTCAAATGACATCTACACAAAAGGGAAGAACTGAGTGTTGGCAACTGTTTGAGAATTTTATTACTAATATTCAGTACAACAAATGTATTAAAATAAAACTAACTATCACATTATTCCTGTTATAAATCTTATCGTATCTATGATTTTTCGGATAATATTTATATAATATATTATAGAAGTATTTAGTGATAATTGTTCTCACATTCAGATGGAACAAAACAGTAGTCTCTACTTTTCCACCTTTCTCTCTATGGGAGTCAATATTAGTATTTTTATATAATTCATATAACTCTTAATACCATTGCGTTTCTGCGAATCATCATCAACGGCCGCCGCTTTGTTGAAAGAACATAAATTACAGGAAATAAGCACAGAGAAGCAGTTTTCAGTAAAATATTTGTGACGTTTGGTGTGTTGTCTGAAGCAATATTTATGTATTGTAACTTTCAAATGGCAAATAAAGATAATATTGAGAGTATTTCATAATAATTGATAAATGTTTATTTATCTTGGGTTTCCTGCAATATGAAGTCAACATTTTGTTTGTGTGTGTGTGTACGCATGCTTGTCTATATGTGTGCGTGTGTGTGTGCGTGTGTGTGTGCGTGTGTGTGTGTGTGCGTGTCTCTGTGTGCATGCATCTTTGTTGAAATGTATTTTAAATGTAACCCTACCAAAGGAAACCAAACACACAAATACAAAAACAGATGTAAAAATATCATCAACTTTCTGAATAACTGAAGGTGTTAAAAAGTTTATGACAATATGTGTGTCATCATTAACAATCACACGCCTTTATAAGAACTAGAATACAAATTTTTATGAAAATAAATTTAATTTGCATTAGAAAGTTTTTCATTCTTAGCCAAATAGAAGAAAATTTTATTAGGTCGTTGATCTTGTGCGCCATATTCTGGAAACTAACAATTTAAAGTCATCCTGAGTCATATTTTAGGTCGGTTGTTTAGACTAAGGCCAGCTCCGACTTAGAAACTTTAATCGAAACATGTCAGCCCGGACCATTCTATCAATTATTTAAAGACGGTGATTTGATGAGAAATTTTATCTACAATTTCAAGCAGGCCCAGGGATCTTGCAGATATTTCCACGATAGATCGTTCACATTTCCTCTTTTACTCTTTTACTAGTTTCAGCCATACGGCTGTTATCATGCTGGAGCCCCACGTTGAATTATATTCCACTTTTCTTTTTAGAGTCTCTCATATACTACAGTTTGTTTTAGATCTCGGTAAAGACGCTGTGTCTGCTAGATGACAATCGTTTCAGCAAAATTTGTAAGACAAGACATACACATTATTATTCTCTTCCCAGCAGCCCTCACCCAAATAATATCAGATCTTCTTATGTTCATCTAAACTACAAATATGTTCCATTAATAGAAAGTTAGATTCAGCAAAACAGACCGCATTTTCTTGTCTCTCTTGAGAGTTATCCCAATTTGTGTGCTTAAATACTACCTATGAGATTAGATACGTGCAGCCTGTATACGAATGAGGAAGTAAAGATAGACTGATATACACAGAGAGAAATATATATAGAGAGAAAAGGGAGAGCGAAAGAGGGAGAGAGAGAGAGAGAGAGTGTGTGTGGGAAACAGAGTCAGAGACTGCGAGAGAATGAGAGAAAGAGAGATAGAGGGAGACACAGAGAGAGATATAAACATACTGAGCTTGCCTGAGTTTAAAAAAGAAATAAATTTAAAGTGATATATATATATATATATATATATATGTATATGTGTGTGCGTGTACGTATGTGTATATATATATATATATATATATATATATATACGTATTTATATGTATATGTATGTATATATGTATATATAAATATATGAGCAGATACTATA
>NC_068982.1:145318623-145321756 GCF_001194135.2 Octopus bimaculoides
ATATATATATATATATATACGTATTTATATGTATATGTATGTATGTATATATATATGCATATGCATAAACGATGAGAGAAAAGAACGATATAGGAAGAATAAGAGAATATGGTGTGTAGAGCAACGGGGGAAGTGAAACAAAGTGTAAGACTGAGAGAGAGAGAAAAGCGTGAAAACAACACACACACAAACACGCACATACACACATATATGTATATACATATATCGATATAGATAGATATGTATACATGTATACACACACATATACATACATACAAACATATGTATATGTACATATATAAGAGTTTTAATTTTAGCAATGTTAAATTAAAAGGTTAGAAAAAAACAAGCATTTACCGATGAAAGAACCCAATAATATAGAGTTAATCTTATACAGATATTGGGTTGGTTAATGCTTCAAACTTCGGTTATATTGGGTTACTCAACCAAATAAATAAGTCGATAAATGCGAAATGTAATGTGTGTGCGCACACACACACACAAACACATACATACAGAAACACATACACACACACATGTATATACTTATATATATATTTGTGTGTGAGTTCGTTTCTATGTGCGTGTAGGAGTATGTGTTCATCTGTCTCTCTATAATTATTTGGTTATCTAGTTAGGATCAGTGGAAGTGAAAACAAGAAAGACAGAAATTTTGAGTAAATAAAATGGTAGAGAAAGATATTGAGTACTATTGAGGGAATGAACTTGATAAAAGTGGATAAAAAAAATGATATAAGATAGTTTCTAAAACTTCGTTCCAAAACTTTAAAAAAAAGTATTGAAATGGAATTAGAAAAATCTCACAAAAATAATGTAATTACTATAAAGACGTATACAACACAACCGCCACGCCAATAAGAAAACATACAATTACAGGAATATAGAAATATAATACAAAATAATAAACGTATTAACGAACCTTCCTATTCCTACAAACATAACATAATAAACTAACTCCACATGAGAGAACAAAGTCAAACAAAACTCAATACATTCTATATCGTATAAAGAGGCAATTTCAGTTTCCTGGGCAATGTATATGAATTGCCGAAATCAATATTTTATTAAATGTGCGCGTGACAGAATAGAAACCTGAATGATATCTAATATCACCCGATGGAGTGTATCTGAAATGGATCTTATCTAAAGGAATGAAAGGAATTGAGTGAATAGACACGAAAGAATTGTTGCTCAGCAAACTAGATTTTATTATGAAGAAGAAGAAGGAAAGAGAGAGAGAGAGAGAAAGAGAGAGAGAGAGAGAGAGAGGGAGATACAGAGAGTAAGAGAGAGGGAAAGAGAGGGAGAGGAAGAGAGAAGATGATAGGAGAAAAAGGTAGAGAAAAACGTCTGGAATTTAAACTTCTAGTAATTCCTGATCATGCATACATACATACATACATACATACATACGTACGTACGTACGTACGTACGTACGTACGTACGTACGTACATAAATACATATCTACATACCTACATACATACATACATAATTGGACTATCTATGCACACCTACATCAAATCTTGCAGCTCTTCTCCTCTAGTTATACATTTATCCTAATAATCATAGGTACACTGGATTTTGTTAGTCAAGAAAAAATGTGAATCTGAAACAAGGAAAGAAAAAGACAGCCTAACACGAACTTAACCGATAGTATCAGTTAATGAAACAGAAAATATATGCAAAACTTTCATGCAATTATCATTGTTGTTGCCTGAATTCTATGATAGACCTTTTGTTTTTTTAAAATTAGAAACCAACTGTCTCCTTCCTGAATGAATTGTAATATATGAAAAAGTTAAGGCTGATATGCATATTTACCTATACAGGGTGTTCAGACAAATCAAACGATTTTTTATGTCTCTTTTCTTTTTCAGGAACAGCAGAATGACTTGCTGAGCACTCTACAATGTTAGAGAGTAAAAAGATTAAAATTGTAGCCGAATAAAAATTAGCTGACGTGTGCACTGGAAGCCATCTGAATATTGGAAAAGATTTACCTATATCATAATGATTCGAGCCGGCTATCAAAAATGCAGCGTAATGAGTGCTGCTCAATGCTCTAAGAACAATGTAAATGCTGTAATACGTGACGTAGACAGCTGCAACATGAAGCCGTGGCATTAGGAAAGGACACAGAAAGCGTCCTGACGATGGGATCATGATGGAAATCGTCCCCACATTCTGAACCAGACTTTAGGCTTAATTGAGGGGGCTGTGTGAAGTTGCTGGAGACTGTGGTCAATTTCTGGATGGAGAGGGTTGCTGCAAGCAGGCCCTATGAGTGGCAGCAGGATTCAGCTTCGGTATTATTTGATTCTTCCACTCGCAGGATTTTCACTAAGAAAAAAAAAAAAACTCGAATTTTTTGCGTGGAATCAAGTACTCTGACCTCCTCATATGCTGCAAACCCTTTATTTTTGTTCGGAAAAGGGGGGGTGGAGAAACTAGAACCCCTTTTTTCCGAACAAAAATAAGAGGTTTGTGCATGTATGTCAGGGTAATTGATTCCACGCAAAAACTCCGGGTTTTTTTTTCTAAGTGAAAATCGTACAAGTGAAAGGATCAAACTTTACCTCAGCTTCTTGCTATATCACTGGAAAGTAGCTGTGAGAGAATGTCTACTTCACCAGCCCAAATGTCTGGCCTCCCAATTGCCCAAATTTTAAGCTCTTGGATGAGACGCAGTGTAGAAAGCTGTTCAACGTTCTACCTGCGAGAAAAATGCCGATCTGGTAGTCAAGATCAAGGTTGTATTCAGAGATATTTCCAGGAAGACAGTGAAGAACGCAAGCACCAGATACTCGAGCTGTCTCGAAGCTAAGAGCTGCTATTCTGGGTAAACTATTATCATTATCACTCACCCATAATCTAGTCGATATCTTTGATGTTTTAAAATACTCAGAATGACCACTCTTCAATGACTGTCACAAGTAAAAGATATATATATGTATATATATATATTGGCGATAACTATTAATTTCCAGTACCGCTGCCGTAGTCTCCTTTAGAGAGACTTAGCGATATTAATCTCTCTCTCTCTCTCTCTCTCTTTCTCTTTCTCTCTCTCTCTCTCTCTCTCTCTCTATATATATATATATATATATATAT
>NC_068982.1:145321766-145322434 GCF_001194135.2 Octopus bimaculoides
GTGTAAATAACAAAAGTATATATTAGTATGACGCTCGGGAATACGGAAAGTCTTTGACGTTTCGAGCTACGCTCTTCAACAGAGAGAATACGGAGACAAGGAGAAAAACACGGAGAACAAAAATTGAATAGTGTTCAGTCAACGGTCAATCATAATAATATATATAACCCTGGCTACCAACCGTGAAATATAAAATAATTTTTTTCAGCTTATCGTATTTCGATACTAGAAAATTCACAACCTTCTGCACCAGTAAACCGCTATTGTTCATGGAAGCTGTTTTTTTTTATATATAGATACAAATAAAATGTAATCTATTTTCGAAAACAGAGACACAATTAGAACAGGAGAAATATTGGGTAGATTACCCTCACAAAGAAAAAATTATCAACAATCGAACTCATAGCTCTTGAAGACACCGGGCAAGTATTTTACCATTATGCTAAACTGCTCGCTGACAAATCAAAGTGCTTTTTAGACTCTTTGAAAGCTAAATGTACGACCACATGTATATATATAAACAAATTAACATTTATTTATATTTACATACACGTTATTTTCTAATATTTCCTACGAATTGCTTGAAGCTCACTTTCTTTCCCCACTTCGATCCTTGGCTCATACATTTATATATGTATATATGTATATATATATATATGTATGTATAT
>NC_068982.1:145322478-145325540 GCF_001194135.2 Octopus bimaculoides
TATATATATATATATATATATATATATTCATGTGTGAATGTTTTAACATTCAATATGGCTGCCACTCGGAATGGAGGCTGCTCTGGAAATATGCCTATACTTCATTGTTATACGGTTCTATATAGACACTTCTTGATCCCAACACCCTTGACCATACGGAACATCCAGAATCTGTGAGATAAAAGGAGAGACGGCTTACCCAGCCTTCGGCTGAGTCTTCTTACAGCTGAATATACTGTAGCAGCATAAGGAAGTAATGTGTATTGCCCAAGCACACAGAGCAACCAGTCATCGGGTAGCTATATATATATGAATGTGTATATATATATATATATATATATATATATATATATATGTATGTATGTATGTATGTATGTATGTATGTATGTATGTATGTATGTATGTATAGAGTGTTAGGTGTGGTGTACAGGAATTGAATGTTGAGAAAAAAGTGGTCAGGATTTTGGAAAAAAATATTCTTATTTCTTCATTACTATCAATGCTTTCGTTCGTTTCTCGAACTTGTGAAATTAAATTTTGTGAATGTACAAACAGCTTGTTTATTTATATAAAACAGATGTTTAGAAGAGAACATTGTTTTTGTTTTTTGGGGGTGAGGTTCCATAACAATGGAGATAGATAGATAGATATAAATATAGTTAGGTACATAGGCTGATAGATAGATAGATAGATAGATAAATAGATAAAGAGATAGATAGTCAGACAGATAGGTAGAGTGAGGGAGAGAGAGAAGGGGGTTCCCCCTTTCCTATTCACCATTCATTAATTTATTTAGTCATTTACACTTGTATTGGAACGGGTGACCTCTTGTTTTAGTATAATATATGGATTCATAGAATTCTGTGTCAATCACAGAAAGGTCCGGTAGTGGACCTGGCTATGATGGTACATAGTATTACAGTATGGAGGCGTAGAATGCAGAGTTCTATGCAGAAGATCCAAACGATCCAAACGATTATTTCATGAAGAGTATATACGCCGTAAGATGTCACGAGGTATGTCGGGTGAAAACATTTATTTTAGTACTTGGTATCTTTAGGATTACGGCCGTTTCGAAGTCTTTATCATGCAATAATATTTTCAGTGTAGACGAAATTATTTTGCACCAATATGCATGCTACGCATTGTACAATGTTATTTTTCATTTACAAATCAATCAAGATAAAGAAGACAAGCTCTTCATCATGGTTTATATTGATTTTTCAACTGAGGCTGAAGCATTGTTGTCACCACATACATACATAAACCCGAAAACTCGTCTTCAGTAAATATACAGAATGCTGATAATAAATTTGTAAAATCTGAAGAGACCTCACAAATTAGAGAAATTGCTGATTTATATAAAATTCAATCACACACACACACACACACACACACACACACACACACACACACACACACACACACACACACACACACACACACACACACACACACACACACACACACACACACACAAAATACACTCCTACATCGCTACATTATATGATATTAATACCTTCACAAAACATCTGAAAGAAACGAAACAAAGAAAACCCACAAAAATAGCTAGAACCTTCAGTATTGAGAAAGGATTGACATCTTAATCCCACACGAAACATTTTATCACTTTAAAATATCACATTAAAAATAGTTCAGCTGCCGAGCTCTGTGATACATAAATCTTTCAAAACAGGCACCAAAATAGAAAGTCAGTCTATAATTAATCCTTACAAAAATTCTGAGGATATTGCTATTTCAATATTGTTAAGGCGGCGAGCTGGCAGAATCGGTAGCACGCCTGGCGAAATGCTTAGTGGTATTTCATTTGTCTTTACGTTCTGAGTTCAAATTCCGCTGAGGTCGACTTTGCCTTTCATCCTTTCGGAGTCGATAAATTAAGTACCAGTTGCGTACTGGGGTCGATCTAATCGACCTGCCCCCTCCCCCGAAATTTGGGCCTTGTGCCTAGAGTAGAAAAAGATGTCATATATCGTTCTTCCATAGATTTTGTGTATATATTTTGGAGTTTAATGACACAATTAACTTTTTCCAAAGCTGTCAGCGCATCGTCAAAGCATCTGATATTGAAATAACATTTCAGGGTAGATGAACCATTCTCTTTTGTAAAAAATACTGGATACAAAAGAAAAATACTGAACCATTTGTTGACTGCAGAAGTGAACAACCTCGTGGTACTATTTACACTATAGCGCCGTTAATCATAACATTTCCTTTCGTATCTGTTATGTCCATTCAAGTAACACTAAATCTAAAACAGGTTAGACAAAATACAGTTAATTGCAATTATATTAATAGAAACATAGGCTTATTACATGGAAAACGATTAAATGGGAGTTGTTATACTGTGCGGCAATTAGTACCGATCTTTAAACTCATCACCTTTTTACATGCATAGGATTAACTGCTAGTTCATTTGAAAATCGATTTACTGATCAAAACCACTCTTAATAGCAGAAAAAGAAAAACCACTACTATCTTTGATGTGCAAAAAAAAAAGAAGTCTGATATTCTACATAATATAATTTGGAAAATATCACATGCCAAACTATACCAATCAAACAACCCAAAAATAAATAACGAAAACAGCATACAAATGCCAGCATTGTGGCACAGAATATTATTAAAGCCTTTTATCCAAACAAAGGACATACTGAACTGATACCATTTTATAGTCATCGAGCATAGAGGACTGAAATATTATAACCCCCCATTAATTTTACTAATAGATAGCCATCTTCGTATACGTCACTAAATCCAATATTACTTATACACAATCCGCTTTTGTATCGTTACGTAAAGACACGATCGATTAGTTCCCGTTTCCATCGTATCTATTTTCGACAATTGTATATATTTCATATGAATGTAATGCATATAACTACATTTAAATTCAATGGTTAGAAATTCAGAATATATATGTATTTGAAAGTTAAAAAGCAACTACAAAAAAAAGTATGCATACGTGATTGTCAAGGGGTAATGTATTTGCATATTTTTTTGCTTTTATATTTATATTGCTTACATACCCATTTTAAAAG
>NC_068982.1:145325550-145328836 GCF_001194135.2 Octopus bimaculoides
ATATATGTGTCAATATATATATATACACACACGCATACTTATATGATATATGTTACACGTTTATATTAAATGTACGCTTATCTACAGAGGTATCTGTACATGTACGTGTCTGTATGTGTAAGCGTGTGCGTTCAGCTTTAAGCGCGAATATAATTGTAACTTGTTTTATTCCTTTTTTTCACATGTAATTGTTGGGAGCCTGTATTCGGGAATTGTGGCCTTAAGGCTTCAACCAGCTATACATTTTCTACTCTAGTGTTTCATTTATGCATTTCTAAGGTATTTGGAAAATTTGTACTACCCATAAATATAATAATACGAAACAGTTTCTACAGGAGCCCAAATTTAATTAGGAACTCGAGGACAAGTAGATACACCCCCACAGCGCTATCGAACGCGCCCACCCAAGCAGCATATTGTGACATTCCTCGAACCATAGTTTCTTATTTAATTTTAGATTGTCAGTAGATTAATTTCACACCACTCACTTTCGTCGTGCTCTTTCTAAAAGAAGAAATAATCCAACTCCAATTCCTCTTTTCCCTTAATATCGGTTTCAAATTCTGGCACAAGGCCAGCAGGTTTGGGGTAAGGGAATAAGTCTATTAGATTGACCCAATGTTCAATTGGTACTTATTTTATAGACCATAAAAGGATGGAAGGCAAAGTTGATCCCAGTAGAATTTGAACTTAGAACGTAAAGACGGACGAAATGCTGCAAAGCATTTCTCCCGGCGTGCTAACGATTCTGGCAGCTTGCCGAAATATTCCAACTCCCATTCCTGCTGTCATGTAATATCGGTTTCAAATTTTTGCGTAAGGCCAGTACTTTTAGGACAGAGGATAATCAATTACATCCACCCTAGTGCTCAACTGGTACTTATTTTACCGACCCCGAAAGGATGAAAGGCAAAGTTGACAGTGGTGAAATATAAACTCAGACTTAAAGCGGGACGAAATGCCGCCAAGCATTTTGCCCTGTGTGCTAACGATTCTGCTAGCCAGCTGCCTTTCCTCTTTCCTTTAATACTAAAACGTATTACGACTACACCTCTATTGATAGAGACCGTTGTAGTCGAAGGATAAAACAACTGAATATTGTCAGTGGGACATAAGTCGATAGATTTTTCAACTTAAAATGGCCTAACAATTACAACATAGATTTTGACCGCAAGATCTTTGTCGGGATTTGATGCGTCTTTGTGATGTACATGTTAATTCATTGGTTTTCTTATTTGTCCGAAATAGTTACTAATTTACTGGACAATTATTTTCTGAATTAGACTGGTGCCTTACCAGGATTACCTGTTGTTTAGTTACCGCTTTAAAATTGAAACTCAAAACATTTTAACTTAATAGTCCCTTGGCAGTGTGCGTGTGTGCATGAGAAAGAAAGAGAACGAAAGAGAGAGAGAGAGAGAGAGAGAGAGAGAGAGAGAGAGAGAGAGAGAGAGAGAGAGAGAGAGAGAGAGAGAGAGGGAGAGAGACAGACAGACAGAGAAAGAGAGAGAAAGAGAGCGGGGGAGAGATTTTAAAAATATAATTTGATTGATTTGGCTTATGTAATACTTGGATAAAATCACCATTTTGAAATTGTCTCTACTAATTTCATCAATACAAGTGTATGAGTAGGGGTGTGGTTATGTAGATTTTTGCATGCACATGAAATCCTTGGTATTTATATAACGCAAGATTTAGAAATATAATATTCATTATCTACAATAACATCTCTCAATATATCCACCAGCCGACATGCCTATAGATTTATTTGTGTTTATGTGTTTTGGTCTATCTGCTTGTGAAACTGAGTTTTTGGTCTATCAGTTTAAATATTTGACTGCATGTCGATCTGTAATATCAATACGTCTTTCTCTCTGTGAGTCTCTCCATCTGACTGACTATCTATTGATATAAAAAACGTTCTATGCATGTACTTGTCTGTTTGTTCACATATTTGTCTATTTATATTTCAATCCATCTAACAGTTTATCTTTCTTTATGTCTATTTGTTCATGTGTGTGACTATGATATATAAAGATATAAATGGATGGAGAGATAAATAAATAGATAGACAGTTAGATAGACAGATAAAGTAATAAAGAGATGAGTGGATGGAATGATGGAAGTATGACTGGACTGATAACCACAAAAATGAATAGATAGCTAGGTATATAGATCGAGAAATAGATAAAATGTTGAACATTGCCGACAAACGCAATAGACCTAAGAGGGAGATAAGCTAGAAGACAAGTTATTTTCAAAGTTTCCAATATTATAAAAGTAATGATCTGTTTAGTACTGGGCGAGGATATGCTCCAGTTAAACCGTATTTACTTAGCGTACAGACATCAATCAAACGTCTACTTGCACAGCAGTTGACGCCACTATTTTTTTTTCATCTATATCTCTTACATGATATTTTACTTCACAGCTGGACGACTCAATAGGCAGTTGAACTACGAAGTTTCAGCAGTTCGTATCTGATTGCTTTTCGGAAAGCAGTGTTTTTCTTTTTTATTAGGAAGGAAGTGGGTGGTTATTATTGCATTTTAGCCCTTGCAGATCTCTGATTGTGTAGACCTGTAATCATAGCCATTCCATTCATGCCCATCCCGTTTTTTCCTGCGTACATATAACCTAGAAACATTATCTAAGGTATCCATTTTGAAAACATAGATTGTTAGCCAATGGAAAATTTGTTCGTTATTGCTAACAGGCCGAGCCACCACAAGATAACTCGTTGAATGGGTTGATTGGAGGGGAAAATACACTTCATTAGAGCAGAGCACCACCATTTTCTTTATTTCAGATCATTCGTCTTAAATAAGGAGTATGTCACCTTATCGCAGGACTCTGAACCTCATATCACATCGTATCGAATTTTATTTTCGTTTATTTTGTACGATTGTTCTTTTCGTATATCAAATGCTTTCTATCTTTTCTTTCTTTTCTTTTTTCGCAGTGACGAGCTTTATCTCTTCTTGAGATACAATACGCTTCCTGTTTACATTTAGCAAGATAATATAGATAGAGGGAGAGAAAACACAATGAAGAAAAAAGAAAGCGAAAACGAAGATCCCGTGAGACTTAAAAAAACATCGCGTGTAGCATAGGTTTAACACAAGCTCGCACAAATGCAATGGAAATCTGACAAGCTAAAATATAAAAGAAAGATTGATAAATATTTGTCTCCTTAAATGCCTAAAATAATTTGTCAGCAATTAAACTGTTATATATGTGTGTGTGTACATACACGTACATACACACATGCATATATATATATATA
>NC_068982.1:145329074-145332690 GCF_001194135.2 Octopus bimaculoides
TATATATATATATGTATATACATTTATACACAAGTACAAGTTCAAAATTCGTTCCTTACACACTCACATACATACACGCACACACATATGCAAACACACACACACATACACACACACATACACACACACACACACACACACATAAGGACCCATTCTCTATTTTCTACATTGTATTAAAAACTGACGCATTCCTATTATACATTACTTTTTTCCAATGAAATACACTTTCTCCATAATTTAAACTAATTTGTTGCACGAAGATGTGCTCTAATTTCTTGTACTAAATATATTATATGTATTTCATCTATTTATCTATCTATCTATCTATCTATCTATCTATCTATCTATCTATCTTGCACACACACACATACACACGTATATTATATATGTTCGATAAATTTGATAAATGCAATGCACGTTTATCCCGCCATTTCAATCGCTTTGTAATTCTCATAGATGGTGCTCTGCTTTCCCTGTTTAGCGAAGATTAATGAGAAGTGTAGCTTTTATGGCTAACTGTCAGAGGATGTAAGTGAACTGAATATTCATTTTTAGAGCTGTCGATGTCTTTAAATAGATGTAGCAAGGAAAAAAATGATTATGAGTATTAATTAATATATCATAGGTTGACTAGGATTGAATAAGATTTTTTTTTGTTTTTACATATGTTCAGAACCGAATATGTATATATGTATGTATGTATGTATGTATGTATGCATAAATGTATATCTATTTTCTATTTTTTAATTTTCATAAATTTTCCACTGAGGAGGGAGCCGGTTTCCAACAAAGATACGAGGCTCTGTCTTCGGTATGTAGTTAACACAGACAAATTCACGTTTCTAACTTGAGAAAAATCTTGCATATTTTTCTGTTCCACTCGCAGATTGGACTTGTAATATACGAATCAGCCGGTCATTTTCTGTTTCTGAAAATCCCAGTTTATCCTGAATCTCCTTTAAGCATTTACTAATAAAACCTCGTTCGCCACTTATTATTGGTATGAATATGAATTCATAGTCTGGATATAGAATCTGGAGCTTTCGAAGCAGTTATCCATAGATATCCACTTTTGTATTTGGTTTTGAAAAATATATTTATATCTGCGGGGCAGCTAACCTCTATGATGGTGTATAACTTTGCCTCTCTGTCCCACCCAACAATATCAGGCTTCTTATACTTACATTTGACAGAAGTTTTGCTGGAAATATTCCACCAGCATTCCCTGAGTTGGTGTTTATGAATGTATTCCACAACAAAGGGATTTTATAAGTTTATATCAGGAGAGTCTTTCTTGCGAATGGCATTGTAAATTGTTTTTGCATCAGCATCGTGCTGCATGGGGAGGGAGTAGCGTGACGACATTTTAGGACAGCTGCTAATCACAAGCGTGATGTCTTTTAGAGAAACATGACATAGCCTACACACGCGGTTGCATGTTGGGATTACAAGAGCGTCACTATCTCTTTTGTTCACCAGGTACTTTGTGGCAAACCCTATTCCTGGATTGCAAACGCATAGCCTTCAAAGTATGATGTTATGTAGTGGCCTTGTGTCCAAGAGAGGCCACGCTTCGTGTCAAATGTAATGGCTTCTTCAAGCTTCCGGGCAACATACCCATGCATGGTCTTTTTGTGTTATGCTGAGTGCTTTCCATTCAGGACTTCTTTGATGTAAGACAGCCCAGCTGTGTTGAGGCTGTATAGGAGATCATCAGGAAAAGAGTGTTTCTTGAGGTGATCACTGCAAACTTATACAATGTTGCTCACTTCATTTTTGAGGACTGCATTAATATATTTATTTTTGCTGCTGTTGTTTAGTAGGTGCTGCCTGAGTGATACCAAACGGCATTCGAAGACCATTTGCACTGATCTCAGGCCTCTACCACCTTCATATCCTCTTAAGTAGAATCTGTCAACATCACTCTTTCTATGAAAGTTCCCAGGATTTTGCCGGTTTTGATATTTATAGAGTGAATTTCCTCTATAGATCAATCAAGTATCCCAAATGTTGAAATCAGCACTGGTACTGCAAATGCATTGTGGAATATTGTCTTGTTGTAAGAGGAGAGTTCCGACAGCCTTATTTTCGTAAGTCTAGTGTAATATTCCCGAATCACTCCATTTTTACTCACAGTGCCTTCATATGATACATTTTCGTCTATGCCTTGGTCCTTGTAACATTCTTTATGTGGAATGGGAGAGATAGAGAGTCCGTTAATGTATGTATATATGTATATATGTATGTATGTATGTATGTATGTATGTATGTATGTATGTATGTATGTATGCATGTATGTTATATCTAGCTGTCTGTCTGTATATCTATCTATCTATCTATCTATCTATCTATCTATCTATCTATCAATCTTCTATCTATCATACACACACATGCACACACACACACGCACGCACACACACACACACACACACATACACACACACACACACACACACACATTGAAATATGAATTTAAACGGGTGATTAAATTTCCAAATGGCTACTGATAGTAATTTTGGAAAGGATGCATTCCTGTAAGATGATGTCTTTTCGTATATGTAGTTAATTTACAGAAACCCAGGAATCATTTGGTGGTCTGTATCAGCATATCCTCTTTATCCTTCCTTTGGAGGAACAAACACAGATACACAAACACACACACACACACACACACACACACACACACACACACACAGATACGACGGGCTTCTTTCAGTATCCGTCTACCAAATCCACTCACAAGGCTTTGGTCGGCTCGAGGCTATAGCAGAAGATACTTGTCCAAGGTGCCACGCAGTGGGACTGAACCCGGAACTTACCACATAGCCACGCTATAATGAAAAGATATATAGACCATGCTGGGGTGCCATGAGAAGTGGTTAGTTCTGACGTGTCGGTCAATCTTCCTCTTTTTGCGTGTTATTGACAGGTATTCAGTTACTACTATTAAATGAATTATTCCTAGTCTGTAGGTGAAGGATAATCATATGTAATACGTATTCTGCTTTCCATAAATGAGTAAATAAATAAATAAATAAATGCGTGTCGGTGAGGTGGTGTAAAGTGAAGACCCTAGAAAAATCAGGTAGCGGCACAGTGTTGCAAATTCGACTGTTCGGAAGGTTATCTCTTGTTCTATGGCGTTTGCTTATTGATTAAAAGAAACACTGTTTATTTCACCTGGCTTGTGTTGTTAAAGGGAGCGCGTACTGTATTATAACTAGTGAGTGTACTTTCATATGTTAACAGAGAACATGGTATAGTTGTATAGTTATTCTCTCATCCATAATGAAAATATGTACTGCATTATTAATAAGAACATAAATATTGAAAGAGAGAGAAAGAGAGTCTGTGGGAGGTAGAAACAGAGGAATGTATAAATGTGTACATTTGATATATACATACGAAGAAACGTGCGTGCGCGCCCACGCACACACGCACACACACGTTCATACATGTATGTATGTATATATACAAGAAAACATACAGACAAACGCATACACACATGTATATGTGTGTATGTTTGTATGTGGGTATGTGTGCATGTATGTGCATGTGCGTGCATGCATATATATATATATATATATATATATATATATATATATATATATATATA
>NC_068982.1:145333166-145351766 GCF_001194135.2 Octopus bimaculoides
TTAATTATTTTTGAAGATATTCAAAATCCTTATGCCTGCTGTAGCTGCAGCCTTCAATGACATCAACGACAAAAAACAAAAAACAAAAAACAAAAGAAAAACGCCGTAATTTTGTAGTAGTAGTAGTAGTAGTAGTAGTAGTAGCAGTAGTAGTAGTAGTAGTAGTAGTAGTAGTAGTAGTAGTAATCGTTGTGGTCCTTGCTTATAGATTTGTTTAAAGGGGTTGTGGTGGTGATTATAGAATTTTCTGTTTTTTCCATGTACAATCTAATCGTGAAATTTGGCCTACATTATACAGTATATACTGGCCCATTTTGTTTTAAACAATAAGTTGGTACGAGTGAGAGATTGATCTGCTATTTACCTAGTGCCAACGTACCCCATAAGCATTTCTTTGAAATTCTGTTGAAATACTTTTTGGATATATATGATTAAATAGTTTCTGAATGTAGGTGGAGTTGCGAAATCAATTTCATAAAAAGTAGGCCAAAGGTATTAAGAACAAAACGAAGAATGTGAGAAAGTATCTCAAAATGAAAATATTACTCGTAAATATCTATCTATCTATCTATCTATCTATCTATCTATAACCTGTTTTCTGAAAACGTTCTTGATAATCTTTGCTGTCCTTAAGAAGCAAACTTTCCGGAGATTCTATTCTAATTTCTTTCAACGAATTGTCTACATCTTTGCTTCTAATTCCCAATATACCAATTACTACAGGCACAGCCTTCCAATTTTAATGAATTGTATTTTTAAAATATGTCATTCTCTTTCTTTACAATCTGGAATCAAACAGATATGATGGATCAATTACTAAGCAACTTTTTTCTTCTCTATTAACACTGGGCTACAAAAAAAGATTCATTATCTACTACCCAGACAAATGGTGTTGTATTAAACTAAATCGAGTACGCTGATTCCGAATCTGGACTCGGAATTGCTGTAGTACGTCAGGATTTTAAGTTATGCACATAATTATATATTAATACTACATTAGTATCAGGGATAGTTAAGTTCAAGGTAAATAATTATTATAATAATATATTAGTACATATATAGTAAATTTATGTTCAAGACAATTAGTATTACAATATAATGGTGCATAGTATATTTATGTTAAGACAATACTCACTTTATTTTTGATATGCTCAGCTCAGAAATGTCTGAGACTCTTGCTCTTGCGCTTATGCATCCCGTTGGTCTCCCGGTGTAGGAACCAGTAGTAGTCACCTGTCATGTGTAGATTGAACCAGCTTATATAGTCTATCTGCGTCGCTTTTTGGGTGGAGTCTCCCATATCTAGTTAGCAACTTCATTGTCTTTCTGTCCAAGCTGTTTAGTTCGTCTACTGTCCATGCAATTATCCCTACTCCATATCTAAGGAGTGAAACCGCCCAGGTGTTGATAGCTTCGATCTTATTCCGTCCGTTTAATTTCGACTTAAGGATCAGTCTCAGTCTGCGCAAGTACTCCACCTTAAATTTTTCTCTCATTTCTTTCTTCATCAATTCGTCCATTTCCAAAATCCCCAAGTACTTATAGCCCGTCTCTTCTATCTGCTTCATAACCTCCCACGACGATATCGACAGCCCGTCCATTCATTTGATTTTGCCTCTCTTCAAGACTAACACTCCACACTTCCACACTCCAAACTCCATTCTGATATCAGCAATGAAAGTATACACTCTATTAACGAGGGAACTGACTTGGGCTTTATCTTCAACGTACAATTTGAGATCATCCATGAATAACAAATGGCTGACTTTTTCTTGGCGGCTTTTAAATACATACCCAGCTTTTACTTTCCTCAGAATTAGTGTTAGTGGTATCAAGCACAGTACAAAGATCAGTGGAGACAGGCAGTCCCCTTGGAAGATGCTCCTCCTGATTTCTACTATCCCTAGACTTCTTCCATATGTTGTCAGGTCAGTCCTCCAATTCGCCATACTTTTTTCAAGCAATCGCTCAAAATTCGATGCAATACCAAATAGGTTCATACATTCCATTATCCAAGAGTGTGGGATCATATCGTACGCCTTACGATAGTCCATCCATGACATGGTTCAGTTACTTTTCCTCTTCTTGCAGTCTCTAAGTACAGTTTTGTCTATTAGGAGTTGATCTCTGTTTTTTTAAATTGCCGTTTTTTAAACAGGCCCAGGATTTTGTCGCACATACTTCAGCTTTCTTTCGATGTGTCTGACGTGCTGACTTTGTATTGCATTCTTGTCCATTTCTCCTATTACGCGCTTCATCACCTGTTTTATTAACTATCTTAACTAGTTTTTCTGTGCTGCTCTGTAAATACTCTACTAAACCTTTTCTTTTCTTCTGTACACATTCTTCTACTGCTATTAAGCCTCTACTACACTGGTCTCTCCTCATGTACAGCCAGTTGATATCAGCTTTTGGATGGTGGGCTCCATGCATCGCCAACAACTTCCTAGTTTTTCTGTCGAGTTACTTTATATTGTTTTTTGTGCAGTCTATATATAATTCCAATTCCATATCTAATTAAAGGTACTGCTCTTGAATTTATTACTTCAATAAGACTTTTGGAATTTAGCTTTGACTGCAATAATTTTCTTACTCTCCTTCTGTACTCTCTATTGGTAATTTGTTTCATTTCTTCATTTTCTTATCTTGTCTGCTTCCAGTATTCCCAAATACTTACTTATACCACTCTCCTTTCTCGACCGCTCTCATTGTTTACTCATTTGACATTATTATTATTATTATTATTATTATTATTATTAGTAGTAGTAGTAGTAGTGGTAGTAGTATTAATAGTGGTGGTGGTGGTGGTGGTGGTGGTGATGGTGGTAGTAATAGTAGTAGTAGTAATAATAAAGATAGTAGTAATAACAGTCTAAAAGTAGTACTAGCAAAAGTAGGTATAATTATTTTGATTTGAAAAGTATAACAAATAATAAAAATAAATTACTAAAATTAATAAATGAAAGCAAACTAAAACTCGAATATAAAAGTGCAAATCATTTAGAGTGTAGATGATCTGCTTCGACAAGTTTATATCAAATTGTCGTCTTATCGCTTCTTACGTATTGAATTATATGTTAAATTATACTCGAATCTCCAGTTAGATGTTTGAAAAATTGTTTTGAAATCTTTTAAAATTCATTTCTACAATCCCTCCCCCACTTTCTTTCTTTCTCAAACATCATTCAGTTTCTCTCAATAAAAAATATAAATATGTAAAGTATTTTCTCTGAAAAGCCTTCCTTTCATGATTATATTTTCTTCTAAGAAAGCATCCAGAATC
Source organism: Octopus bimaculoides (assembly GCF_001194135.2). Classification (NCBI taxonomy): domain Eukaryota; kingdom Metazoa; phylum Mollusca; class Cephalopoda; order Octopoda; family Octopodidae; genus Octopus; species Octopus bimaculoides. Next base: position 145,336,450 of record NC_068982.1, read on the forward strand.
CGTTCGCATTTCTTCAGCTCAATTTCTTTTGCTCGATTTCTTCTAAATTATATTTCAAAGATATCCAGATCTCTTGCTAATCGCTGAAGTCTGTTAGTCAATTCTTCCTGTTATCTCAATAAATTCTCCAATGCTGAGTATCCTTTAAGTAGTTTCAAACTCTTTTAGTATTTATTTATTTTTAAACTGCTGCATTCTTATAAATTTTAACTTTTACTGGTGGGGAATTAATCGTCTTATTGATAAGCACATAAGGAATACGAAGAACTCAGGTTTTCGAAGATGGTTGCAATACATATAGTACTGGTGTTAGTGACCGTGGAATGACGAAAGCCTGAGCAATCATTTGGTTAGATTCGAACGTAGAACCTAATGGCATATAACTAAGTATTGCAAAGCGTTCTTACCGCCCATTACGGTAGCCATCTTAAAATGATATATATTAGTAGTAGGTAGAATCACAAGAATAGAGGAAGAGAAATGCTTTGCGCTATCTACTCAAGTCACTTCAAGTTCTGACTTCTAATTGTAGCAAAAATCAACGTTGCCTTTACCCCAGTTAAGTACTGGGATCGATGGCATCGTATCTATGTTAGAAATAATTCTTCTTGATTATTGTCCAAGTCTGCTCCACGCTGAACTGGGTCTAACCACCACCACCACCTCCACCTCTTCGAAGTTTAGTGACCGAGCAGAGGAGACTAAAATAGTTTGTTGCCTGTACATGGGTTCCTTTTACGTTTTGAGTTCATGGCTGACATTAACTTTCTATTTCATTCCTCTGGGATTTATAAAAGATATAGCAGTCAAATATATATGCTAACATAATACACTATAATATATAGAGGTCGAAGAATGTGCTAATATAATACACTATAATACATAAAGGCCCAAGAATCTATCTACTGGTCAGCATTAATTGGGCAGATGCTTTTTCCCATTCCACCTTTGATTTTGAAGTACATTATTCAATGAGCCCTGCCAATTGCATTTTGAAGACAACAAAATACAGGTTGAGTGAGATTTGGGTGCTTTTTCTAGCAAGTTGACTGACCTTATAGAGGCTTCCTCCTAATTAGAGTTTCAGTGTTGCCTACCTGAAGCAAAGACTTCAGGTAGGCTCCACAACACCATCTATTATAAGTTGAATAAAATTTACTTTATATGTGCCATCTACATTGGGCCATACATGAGGCATGCTCGCTAAAAATCCAATATTCTGTCTCATAATTTATAGGATACTTGGCTGAAAAATAAATATCACTAATTAAATTCGAATACTATAAACCTCTCAGTGGGTTATATTTCTTTTCATTTTCTATATTTTACGAGATGACTGTAGTTAATTAAAATGAATTATCGTCGAGTTAAACCTTTGTTGACTCGAGTGTGCAACCATGTCAATTCCAGTTGATGTTATTTCACTTTATTGAAGTCTCTAATGCCCTTTAGGAAACTACAACTGTCGCACACACACGTTTCCCGTTTTCTTTTAAACGCAATTTACGGTGTCTCGCCAAGAAATCAATAGAAATAGCTAAAATTGAACGCAATCATCTGATATCATACACTGGCCCATATCTCATCGGAGTAGACACCCTGTTTCCTTACTGTTCTAAATTAGATCGTATCCTTTCAAACATTCCTCATTATTATTTTCTTAAGGAAAGTAATTTTAATAAATGGAGTTGGAAATGTCGTTTACAATCTTCCTAATTTTAACCACACCTTTATAACATTCCGTGATTTTCCGTGACAACATCTTCATGTATATGTCCAGCATTTCTTTTACCATGATATCAATACTAATGTTATGTCCTGTTCTTCTGTCTAGCTTTCTCTTTAGCTATACATTCTACTATTTTCTATTTCATTTTGATTTTTTCTTTCATTCTTCCTGGCTATCTTGAAGACATCTCTGTCTTTTCATCTCTTTTTTCCCCGACTTGTTCAGTGAATTATGCAATCATTCACTCACCTCTCCTCCAAACAATTGCTTTTCACCTAACCGATCATTTCCTCATCATTCTCGCTCCAGTCAACGCGGTCTTATTTCTCACTGACTTTCTCAATCATTTCCCCGCTCATCATTCAGTTACTCATACTACAAACGACCATGATTCATTGTTATACAGAACACGATAAAAAAAAAAAATTATATTTTCTTCGTGATCGATGATAGTCATTATAGAAGACTAGAATGTCGATCAAAGTCAATCAATTCAAATAAAGTGAACGGATTTCCTTTGCGAAATGAAGCTAAAACGGGAACATATAAAATATAATCAATGTGTCATGGTATTTTAAAATCAGCTTTTTATATTAGATAAGTGCATCTTGTTACAATATAAGTGTGAAATTTCAAATGTCACAGTCATAAGATCAACTAGGTATGTATGAATATATATAAGGTATGTATGTATGTATGTATGTATGTATGTATGTATATATGTATATATATATATATATATATATATATATATATATATATATATATATATATATATATATATATATATATATATATATACATACTTAGCGCTCTAAGTATCATATCTATCTATCTCTCTATCTCTCTATCTATCTATCTATCTATCTATCTATCTATCTATCTATCTAGCTACCTAGCTAGCTATCTATTTTCTTTCTTTATATCAATCTCCTGCCTGTCTGTCTGTCTGTCTAACAAATTGCTATAAAATATTAAAAGAATACACGAACATATGCATGAAGCTTTGTATAAGCTGTTATTGTTCTTTAATTTTGTTGTTGCTTATGTCAGATCCATTCTGATCGATCTAACATACGATCATGTTTAAGCCATGACTGTCAGAATGTTTTTATATAATATCTTCTTCACTTACATAAGACACTATGGTTTGATTTAAAAAAATGAAATTGATTCCTATGCATAGCATATCTTCGACGCACGTTCATATTCTTTACACAAGTAAACACACACATACACATACACGAGCGCGCGCATACACACGCGTGCGCGCTCACACACGCGTGCGCGCTCACACACGCGTGCGCGTATATATGATAGAATAAAGATCATTCTAGAGTCATATAAACTCATAGGGCTGGTTTCCGTAGCGCATATATTTCCCCCTAACGACACGCCGATCCGTTGCAGGATTGCTCATTTTCCCTGGAAGAGTGGACTGAAGCAACATAAAATGAAGTATTTTGCTCAAGAAGACAAGGCACTGCCCGGTCCACCAATCGAGACCACAGTCTTGCGATCATGAGTTCAATGTCACTATCCACTAAGCCACGCATACTCTCTCTCTCACACATACATACACACACAACCACATAATCATCATCATCATCTGGGTTATAAACATTACATTGTGCTGAACAAGAAGCTCCTCTACGGCTATCAGGTAGCATATGTTATCATACAGGACTTCTATTACTCGATACACCTATGGAAATCTTGTTATTATCCGCAAGATTTATACGAAGAATTTTAATACAGGAAGATGGAATGAATATGCTTTAGAACGCTAATAGGTATAAGAGATGAGTACTGTATATTTACGACATTATGATATGGTGTTCATCTAACTTCATAAGAGTTGAGACATGTCTGTGCTTAGAAATACAATGAATAAGGCGTTTGTTTGATAGTTTTTATTATTTTTATTGCTATTAATTTGTTCGTAGTAATTTTATTATGCCTCTGTGTTTTCGTTTGCTCTTCACCAATGGAATGCTAAATATTACATAACGGTATAAAACAAAAGGAAACGAAAGATTATCCAGCAGTGCTATCGATCCTACTCACCCGAAGACGTGCAAGTATACAGCTATTGTCGGATCGTATTAATGTTATAATGTGTATAGTATGTGTAATATGCAGCAATTGCCAGCTGATATTGAATAATGCCAGTTCATTCTTGGAATAAAGCCAGTTCATTCCATTGTTTTGTATCAAATTTCTCAGGCTAACCAGTACATCACGAGGGGAATTTGTATACATACTCGTCGTGTGTGTATACACACTCAAACACACACATACATACACACACAAACGCACACACACACAAACGCACACACACACATATACTTATAAATATATGTATATTATATATATTTATGTATAATGATATTGGCTAAACTGGCAACATGACCATCCTCAAATACAACAATGTCTGTTTCAACACACGAATTCACATCAAGAATCTTGCAAAACTAATATATAAACGTAATATATGTATAATTATATATATATAGATAATTTTATATATGTGTGTGTCAGTGTATGTGTGTATGTATGTGTAGTGTTTGTGTATGTATACATATACGACAGGTATCCATACAAATTCCCCTCATGATGTACTGGTTAGCTTATGTGAATGGTAGAAGCCACGTGTCCAAGGTTCTGCACAGTCGGACTGAACCAAAATCCACGTGGTTGCGAATTGAACTTTACCTAACGCGCGCGCACACACGCACACATACACAAACAACATGCGTGCGAGCGCACTCATATATACACATAGACATGCGCACTCACATATACACATAGACATGCGCACTCATCTATAAAGAAATAAGAAATAAGCATAAAACATATTCAAAGCTTTATATGTATATATATGTGTGTGTGTTTGTGTGTGTGTGTGTGGGTATGTGTGTGCGTGTGTGTGTGTGTGTGTGTGTGTGTATGGAGAGCGAGGGAGCGAGAGAGAGACAATTGCAGATGTTTGGGATGAATTTGCGAAACGTGAGCGGGAAACGGAAATTAAATTGCGCGCATGCACACACTCAAACGCTAACACGTACACTCAAACGCACACACATACACTCAAACGCACCTCCCACACACAGACGTACACACGCACACACGCATGCACGCAAATATACATACGCACACACTTATTATGTATACGTATACATGCACATACACAGAAGTTCTTGATTTCTGTAGGCGTCTCTAATGCTCACAATTATGGTCCCATAACTGTTCAGGCCTTATTAACTACATACATTGCTAGAAGTGGTCATTAAGATTCAGCAAACTCTAAGCATTCACTAATTGGAACACCTTCGAAAATTACGGTTCATCTCTTTAGTGTGCTTGAAACAGCGCTATAATACATCTGCGGAATTTATGAACTTTCGATTAGAAAAGGAATAATGAATAATTATTAACACGAATAATGAATAACACGTCCTTTCTCGAACTTTCATATCAGCATGATATCACTTAACAGGTTAATAACTATACAAGATTCCACTAGCCGACAAAAAGTTTCAATCAGCACTGTCATAAAAAATACTAGGTCGTATGAATATGTATTCCTATGTAAAAATGCTCGGTCGATATCAGTAGGTATTTCTATATAAAATACTAGGTATATATCAATATGTATTTCTATCAAGAATTCTAGATCGCTACCAGTATGCTTTTGTATCTAAAATATTAGGTTGGTATTAATATGTATTTGTGTGTAACGTTTTCGATAGGTATCATTATGTACTTCTGTCTAAAATATTAGGTTAGTTTCAATATATATTTCTATGTAAAATACTACGTCGATATCTAAGAACTCAGGTGCATATGAATATGCATTTCTGTCTAAAATACTATCTTTATCTTTTATCTTTTACTTGTTTCAGTCATTCGACTGCAGCCATGCTGGGGGAAGCGCCCTGAAGAAATTTTTGTAGAATGAGTCGACTTTTTTCTTTTAAAACCTGGTACTTCTATCAGTCACTTAGACCGAACCGCTAAGTATTCATAAGATTTCTAGCTAGGTAATCTACTATGTAATATTTCCTCAGTTGATAATTGGTGTTTATATTATGGATCTTGGGTTGAAGAACCAGATAGGTGGTTTCGTTATTTCAATTTAGCGAACAGTACATTGAGTGATAAAAGTACAAATTGCTTTAACGATTTTCATACAGCCTGGCACACAACTAGACGTACATACATACATACACGTATACATACATACACGTATACATACATACACGTATACATACATACATACATCGAAGCGACAAGTCACGTATTTGGCGTGGGAGTCTATTTATCGAAAATACGATGAATATTATCTCCAACTTTGGAGCCACAACTATCAGCCTCGTTAAATAACTAGTTAATCTTTAGATGAATTAACTGAGGGAGAAAACTGAATTTAAACACACATGGTGAACAAAAATTAAGAACAACTAAATTATTTTTCAAGGTGAACGTACAAAACCTGTAACAACAGAGATTTTTAAGCACAACTAATTGAAATACACGAACAAATTTGTAGACAGAAGTTAGTGTGTGAGTGATTTAAAGAGAGAGAGAGAGAGAGAGAGAGAGAGGGAGAAAGAAACAGACATAGACTAAAAGAGAGGACCTATTACACAGGGTGAGCAAGAGAAACAGAGAATGAAAAAAAGAGAGAGAAGAGAGAGAACAAGCAGAGAGGAAAAGGGAGAGAATCGGTTGAAAACTGCAAAAGTTTTTAGAGAAAACGCCCTGTAAAACACCGTTTTTCCCGGTTTCTCGCTTTACGCGGGAGCTCTGGGTAAAATGTTATTGCGCATGACCATCCTCGGCACTTAAGTAATGTGCGTTTACAGTTTGGGGAAAACCGGTATAAAACTGTAGAAATGCATACGTACTACACACATACACATCTATCTTTGTTTTATGTATATAGGTATATATATATTAGAAAAAATAATAAGGCACCCAGATATCTGGATGTTTGTACATTTACAGATTTTTATTAATATGTCACATGTTTTATAAATATTAGCGCTTGCACCTATTCTTGTTGGTGTTTCAAATATGATTTCACTTTCAGGTATGTATATATATTTTATAGCTTCAGCTGAGAGATGCGGCCATGCTGACGCACCGCCGTTTATATACAAACGTTTGCACTAAAATTGATTTATTATGATTTTATTATCTATTGTAGAATAAATCTATAGAGTTTTAGAGGCAACATTGTATCGACATGAAAACAATTAGTCATGGACATAAAATTAGGGATAAACTGTAAAGATTATAACGTTGATATTAGATTTTCTTCAACGACATGCTTTAACTGTTCACAAAGATCGTAGTTATCAGATAAGAAGAAAATAATGAAGTTGACGGAGTGCTTCAGCGTTGCAGAGGTCTGCGCGCCACAGCAACACGTCTCCACCCTTGTTAGCCGCTTTCATGATAATATCTTTGCGGGGTCGGAAATATCGAAGGGTCTAGAGTTCGGCCGGGGAGATGTTAAAATGTCGGGGACGCCTGCAAAAGTTAAACCGGTCCATAACACGTTGGCAGATGCTTGCAATATGATCGACTGCTTATAACTGGCCAGGAGCTGGTGTGCAGTGGGATGGTCGACGGCCCAGGGCGGTGAAACACTCCCCTTCATTAGATGCAGGTGAAGTGTTGTGGAATAGTGCATATAGCCTGACGTGGTGCACAAAGCTATGAATATCAGCACGTGTCCAAGTCTAAATGACAAATAATAATGTTTATGCTTCCCTGTATCTTTCCCACTCAGATGGAGGAATTGTTTTGAAAAAGGCCTCTTATCAAATTCTTATCGTTATATCTTTCCTCAACATGTCACGCCTAAAGAGTAAGCGAACCTTGCTCCTCTAGTGAAGTTTTATTTATTTTTTTTTTTTCCATTTCATTCAATAGAATTTAATTTTAATTATAAGTACACCTGCAGCGGTAAAATATATAGCTGCAAATTATGCGTGTGTCCCAGAGAGAGAGAGAGAGAGAGAGAGAGGTATTCCAATACTTATTTGGTACACAACAGTAATAATTAACTGACTGTCAATTGATATTTTTAACTGTGTAGGATCAGTCTTAAAATAGTTCAACAGATAATTTTGAATAACCTTCAGAGAAATTACCCCTAAACAATAGACATTTCAATACAAGAATAGTAACACATTTATAAGAAAAAGAATAAAAATAAATCGAATGACAAGCAGGTAGGAGTCTTTTGGTTTATTGAACAAGAGAAAATAAGTACGTGCGTGTTTGTGACAAATGTTTATCGTGTAAAGCGCAGGTATGATAGAAGCATTAAAATAGAATAGAATTAAATTTCATGTAAAAATAAAACCGAATCAAATTAGAAATAGGAAGAAATTACTCTGTGTGTTTCTTTACAGATATATGTGAGCATTTAAGGACGTATTTGTATATAGTCATTACCTTCATTTCTAAATTTTCTTTACATGTAGCAAAACTACACGTTATTCCTACCGACTCGTATTTGTGACTGTAAAGTGGAGTGAAACTCTTAAAGCAAGAGATACGGAATTCAATTATATTCTAACACTATGAACATTTTCCCAGGTGGTAGCAAGGCAGTATAAATATTCTAAGTCTGAAAAGCAATGATTATTACGAAGAAAAAAAAAAGTAAACACTAACATAATCTAGGGTTAATTTAATTAGGTTTCAATATTTATAAGCAAAATTTCAGTTATATATAAGTATAGACACCGAATGAATGTCTAATAAGTACCAATTGAACAATGGCGCCGAATTAATCGACTAACCCCTCCCACAAAATTAAAAATATAATCACGGAAAAAATGTAATCGATGTTCTTAATAGATAAACAATATTATAAAGGAATCTATTTGTACCAAGGCTAAAACTGAGAAGACAACAGACTGAGCCCACTTCCTCAGAAATATATTGTAACTATCTGCATACATGGGTAAATTGAAATACTGTAAGGTTTGTGAGAGATTCATTGATTAGGAGGTGAATTTTCACGAGGTCGTGTAAAAAATGTCCGAATCAAAAGAGAAAGACGTATAAATAATCAAACTCTTTGAAGAGCACCAAAAACAAAAATGTGTCTGATTAATAGATACTAATAGACCTATATGAAAGGAAGACAGACACACGCAGCATGATCCCAGTATTAAGTTATGATACTGTCAATTTGTGAAGCAACAAAAGCAAAATTCAATAAAGGAAAAATCACAAGTGTATCAACAACACTGTTAACAGTGTGGTTCTGAAGATAGGATAGCAGTTGTCTGTACAAAACAGACATCTACATCAACAGAAGAATATTCTTTTCTGCTCCAGGCACAAGGTCTGAAACTTTGGGGGAGGGGGCTAGTCGATTAGATCAACCCCAGTACGCAACTGGTACTTAATTTATCGATCTCGAAGTATTAAAGGCAAAGTTGATCTCGGCGGAATTTGAACTCAGAACATAAAGACAGACGAAATACCGCTAAGCAATTCGCCCGGCGTGCTAACGTTTCTTATTTCTTTATTGCCCACAAGGGGCTAAACATAGAGGGGACAAACAAGGACAGACAAAGGGATTAAGTCGATTACATCGACCCCAGTGCATAACTCGTACTCAATTTATCAACGCCAAAAGGATGAAAGGCAAAGTCGATCTCGGCGGAATTTGAACTCAGAACGTAACGGCAGACGAAGTACCGCTAAGCATTTCACCCCGCGTGCTAACGTTTCTGCCAGCTCGCCGCCTTCATTAAGGCAAGAATATTACAAAAGAAAGAGCTGCTATATAAAACCTGGAATGTAACACATATTTTATATATGTAAATATTAGGGGTCGATTACGACTGTAAGAAATGCAAAATACTTATAGTAGTGAGAAAAACATATCTAAGAGCATAAATATATCTAAGAGAAAAACATATCTAAGAGCAATAATATTAGCTAAACACTTCTCCCTATCGCAATAAGTTTTGTTTTGTACTGACAAGTTACAAAGACGATTGGGAGTAGTTGTGAAGTGCATTTAATGGAGATAAATAATATCAGTGCAGCCGAGTCACCCAGATTATGCTTGGGTTACGTTGATCGTATATACAAAGCACTTTAACTTATGAAATATTGGGTCCCAGATGCATCCGATCATGGCATACAATTGCCTGGAAAGATAAAAAGACTGTTAATTAATTTGGACGACAATACTAATGTGCATCCGTTCAATAACTTCTCGATTTCCAATCTCAACTGTCCAGAGGGCCTCATTCTCTTAGGGGAATATCTGTTTCGTTTCCCAATTAATTTCGTTCAGCCTGTTTATGTTCCTCAATCCATCAAGGCTGCTTCTATCTAATCGTTCAAGTTGCTGAAAATAGCAGCTAAACCTCCTTCAAACGGTAATTCACTGTCTTAAATCTACACTGACACATTGTTTTATCTCGTTCCACAAACCAGTAAAGCAAAACGGATTATCACGAAGCGAAATGATTTTGATAGTAATTAACATTAGATAAAATACATGCAACGTTTTATTGATAAATATTGTCCTTAAAGTTTACTTCAAGTAAAGAATGTTTTGCCTTTTCGTGTGAAAACTTGTATAATTGTATATCTTTTTAAAAGTCTGAAGTAAATCTTTCCGTTCCCGAAGCAACAGTTCGTGATATATGTGTGAAGATATCGTATTTAACAACTAAATACTAAAGGTACAATTTATATATATATAATTGAACCGTGCAAAACACTTAAAGCAAGAGATACGGAATTCAATTATATGCTAACATTATGAACATCTTCCCAGGTGGTGGCAAGGCATTTTAAAATCTTCTAAGTCTGAAAAGCGATGATTATTACGAGGGAAAAAAAATAAAGATTTATTAAGTATCTTCAGATAGAAAAATAACCCAAATATCATCAAGTAAAACTCAGGAAGAAAACTAAAATAAATTAAAATGTATAAAGAATAAATCAAGTGCCACAGCAAACAAAATTAATGAGAACAATTAACGTTCATTTTTAACTTGAAATCACGAGAAATGTTTTTTTAATTGCTAACGTATATATATTTAAGCTAGAGGCGAACTGGCAAGAACTCATTTCTATTTATTCACTTCAAGAACATCCGAGCTGTATGTTTTTATGTCAAGTGGAGAAATTTGCATTATAATTTCTATTCTTGATTTGTATTCTGTGCTTTTAGAAAGCAGATCAGTTATTCTTATGAAGCCACAAATTAGTTTGCAGTTCTGGGAGGAGATAAATCTATAATAGAAATATTTTGCGTTCTCATTCTCTATACTAAGCGAATCAGACATCAAACACGTGTTGGAATATGAATATTAATTTATAGACCCAGCAACAAGTAAAAAAAAACCCCCAAAAAAACCCAGAACAGAACAATTACTGAGTTGTTAACATATTTAATGTGTTAACATATTTAATGCACGAAGATAAGTAGAAATACTTACCCGATAGATCAAGGCAAACTTAATTATTATTTTTCGTGCGGATTGTGTTTCAATTACTTTCATTGGAAATAATTCTGTTTATGTGAGTTAATATGTGATAACTAAAGTGAAATCTTGTACATTTGTAGAATGAATTTGAATATCACTATTCTGGAGATCCAATGTAATATACGAGTCATTAATGAGGTTATAGTAAGAGCGAAACATTCCATGAGTTGTTTCCTGTATACATATGTGTGTCTGTGTGTGTGTGTGTGTGTTTGTGTACAGTACGAGCTTCTGCAAACATTTTTTCTTCGACGAATTCTTATTCTGAAAATGTTGGTTCAACCCTGCACTGTGGCAGGAGATATTTCCTCCACAATGTAACTTGGGTGGGGATAGAACACGGAAATATTTGGTTGTAATGCAAAGTACTGATCAATACAGCGAAAACTGCCTCCATGTCAAGTAAAATGTAAAGCTTGAAAGAGAATTACCTTTTACCACAAATTATCAAAGACATATTGAAGGTGAACGTGATTGTTCACCTTTATAGATAGATATTAACATTGGATGCGGGGGAAGAACTTTTGAGATGTGGCTGTCAGGAACTTTCAAGATGGCCGAGAGGTCTAATTTATTTCTAACGTTGTATAGAATCTTTTTAGTCTACAATTGATATATCATTTTTCATCTCCATGTTTTAGGCTCTTTTTATTACCCTCCTGCTTGTAGCACAGCCATGATCAATGTTGCGAATTGATTAATGCTATTAATATTTGTTTATTTAAGATTTTCATCTTTCTACTGATGCTACTGTTTATGCTGCTGCTGCTGCGGATGACGATACTGATGATGATGATGATGATGATGATGATGGGGATGATGATGATGATGATGATATTGATGACGATGATGACGATGATTTCTTAATAATTAATAATCACTGCGAGTCCTATATTCGAAATGTTGATTAGAATAAATTGGGATTTGCTTCAGTTATCTGTCTTTGATATCGACCAGTTTCTGCATTTCTATGCGTCTGTATACCTGGCTATTCATTTCTTCCATTCTCACTTCTTCCCTTTCATCTTTACTATCTATCTTACCCTGCAGTTTTCCTTTCTCTCTCAAATCTTTTCACTGTCACTCTAATAAATAGAGAATTTGAGATAACTGTCCGTAGTTCGGTGTGCAAAAGAATTATTTGTACAGGCAGAAAATTCCCAGCTGGAGATTCGATACAGTATGTCAGATCCGATCATTCTAAAATGCGATGCATTAGTATGTATTGAGAAGTAATATGTAAATTTCAAAAGAAGACAATTTTGTATGCTTGGAAATTATTAGCCAGTGTAACTTATCAGAACTAACTCTGAAAAATTAATTACATTTTCTCAAATTCAGGTTCAGGTCTTATTAAATCGATTCACATTAAGCGTTTTGATTATAATCCTAATTTAATACTATTGGTAAATGGAAAAATCACTTTAAGATTGTTAACGTATTCGTGGCTGCTGAAATTCGCGTATGAGTTAATAACAAAGCAATTATTCACCGACAAGTGTAAATCTCTGAATAACATCGTTTAAATTCAATATACTCTGTAAAGTTATAATTTTGGAATGACTAGGACTATTATTTAAGAATATAATCTAAAGAGAGGTCTCATAATTCAGACACATTTATATTCAACCTAGAGTGGTAAATAAAGAGAAATAGAAAACGTGAATCGCGTGATTGGCTCAGTTGAAAGGAAACATAGGTAACATTTCTTGAAAGTTTATTGACACATGCATATGTATGTATGTATGTATGTATGTATGTATGTATGTATGTATGTATGTATGCATACATGCATGTGTATGCACAAACATACACACAGATACGCTCGCACAAATATATATATGTATATATATATATATATATATATATATATATTTCATTCACATGGCTCTGATGAAGCTATAAGATGTCGCACCAGCACTTCTCTGTGGGTACACAATTCTTTATAGAAGGAACTACTGTAAGCTAATGAAAGTGATTACACAAATACAATTCATTTATTAATTGATATTACGCTCTGTACTGACCTGCTAATACATATTTCTCCGGACTTCCTTACTACCGAACCTTAATAATACTGTCATGTATAAGTATATTGAATTCTAACAACTGATTGGTGGAACCGCTGTTGTAAACGGAATCATGAAGCATATGCATACACAATCACACATACACACACACACACACACACACACACACACACACACACACACACACACACACACACACACACACACACACACACACACACACACACACACACACACACACACAGCAACTCACACACGCTCACACGGTAACTCTCACACACTCACTCACACACACATACACATAAATTATTCTTAATAGGATTATGTTGTGAAACGAGAGAGAGGTGGGGCTGCACATACACGCTGAAAATGCTAAAAAAATTGACTGATGCTTGGGTTGAAAATCGGTAGATGAATCGCTGCAGGAAAAACGCGTAAAGTGAGAGAACGAAAGGTTCCGAGATATTAGATGGAATACTTAAGAAAAAGTGGACTCTGCCAAAGATACTTGAGCAACAGGTAGTGATATTAAACTGAGCTGGATATTTGGTTTAGTATACAAGATCTAGGAAGGAAATACTGGAGTGATACATATAGGAGGGAGAGTAGACAAATGTAATAACTGGGTTTAAATTCACACGCACAAAGACTGTGAAAGTAGGAAAGGAGTTAGTACTGCTGTCACATCTGACGGTGAAGCAAAGGATATATAATGTGTTTTTAGGTGAAAGATTGTCCGTCGGATTATTTTTGAGAGACTATATGCTTCACCGGAAATATAAACTGAGGTCAATATGAATGACTGCTAGTTGAGATTTTATGTTTACAATGTACCGTGTATATTCTCAATTGAGAGGGTGCGTGTGTGCGTGTGTGCGTGTGTGTGCGTGTGTGTGGGTGTTATTATAAGATCGACGGATTGTAAGATTCGAACAGTTCATGGTAGGTATTGAAAAAAATCAGCGTTCAGGAATAATACTAATTTATTCTTTTCTACTCTAGGCACAAAGCCCGAAATTTTGGGGGAGGGGGCCAGTCGATTAGATCGACCCCAGTACGCAACTGGTACTTAATTGATCGACCCTCGAAGGGATAAAGCGCAAAGTCGACCTCGGCGGAATTTGAACTCAGAACGTAAGAGAGACAAAATGCCGCTAAGCACTTCCCCCGGCGTGCTAACGTTTCTGATGCCTTATAACAATTCTAATTTATTGGCATTGAAAGTTTTATGCATTTTCTCACATCGAAGTTCAATAAGTTGAGAAAAACATTTTATAGCTCACGGTTAGCAATTTCAGTTGCTATGAATGCAAATAAAAATCCAAATTGAGGGAGTGGCAGGTAAAAAACTAGGCTACATATGTTTTCTAGCTAGCAGATAATCTGATGTAATAATTACTCAACGACGGGTACCCAGTTATCTACTCATCAGGCCGAAGATACCTTTAATTGTATCAAGTTTACATTGTCGTTAAGGAATTCGAAATTAACTCGCCAGAGATATAATTTGAATTCGGTGAGTTAATTTGGGATTTCCTAACGACAATGTAACCTTCGCATAATGAAGGTATCCCAGGGAGGAGCACCTCTGTTGAGCAATTATTACATTGGAAGCTATGCTAGCTAAGAAACATACGTAGTCTGTCTTTTATGTACTCCATGCTCTCAACTTGACTTTTATTTCTAACAATATAGGTGCTACAATGCTCTCTCAGTCACTATTAGTGAAAACTGAAATCTTCCTTTTTGGTTTTATATTCCGTCTAGCCGCCTTTATCATTTTTTATACAACACGTACACACACAAATATATGTATGTATGTATGTATGTATGTATGTATGTATGTATGTATGTATGTATGTATGTATGTATGTATGTATATACGCAGTTGTCCATTGTGGAACACAACTGTCACTACATAAACCTGATGCCTGCGTAAGGCAAATAAGAAAACGGAAAATAAGACTTTGTTGGAGTTCAATTGATTAATGTATATATATATATATATATATATAT
>NC_068982.1:145352173-145357198 GCF_001194135.2 Octopus bimaculoides
ACACACACGCATATATTAGGTCATACCCAAAATATTGCGGTTCATTTTTCAAAATTAAGATAAAAAAATTTCTATTTTAATCTAAAATATGCTCTCCTTCATTTTCTATAATACTCTTCCACATATCTAGTAGACTTGCAAGCGCCCCCCCTCATCCAAAATTCACTCGTCCGTGACGAAAAATACTCCTGCGGCATTGTTCTGACCTCATCTACAGAGTTCATATTTTTCCCATCCAAATGATTTTGAAGACTGCGGATTAAATGATAATCAGATGGGGCAATGTCCGGCGAATATGGTGGGTGGGGCATCGTTTCCCATTGAAACTGATCTAGCGTTTGGAATCTAGCGTCTTGAAACGAAAGATGGTCGTTTTTCTTCAAGCGCCGACTTAAGTCGCTCAAGCTGCTCGCAGTAGATCTCCTTTGTTATCATTACGTGGGTGAAGATCTTCTTTAGCCTGGAGTACCGGTGTTTCTCCTTACCCTACCCATTGTCTTTGGTGCTTGACATGTTGAAAGAGAACCCATTTCTCGTCACCAGTCACTATTCGGTCCAAGAGAAGGTTCATTTGTGAGACTTAACAGCAAAGAAGAGCATGCATCCACTCTCTGCGCGCGATTAGACTCGGAAAGTTCGACCCAATTTGCTGACTTTTCCGATGGTACGCGGGTATCCATGAAGGGTTGAATGACCAAATCTAAGCTTCTCAGCTAGTTCCTCAACAGTTAAGATGGGATTTTGTTCCACCAAGGTTTGCAGGACGTTCTCATCGACCTCTACAGATCTTCTAGGACAAGGCTCGTCTTCTAAGCTGTAATGTCCGGCTCGGAATTTCTGGAACCAGCGTTAACACTGGCTTACGCTTATTGTTTGATCCCCATATACTGCATCAATATTCCTGGCGTTTTCCGTTGTGTTGTCTTTATTAAACTCATAAAGCAAAATATGCCGAATATGCTCCTCTGTCACTCCCATTATAGCTTTGAAAAAATAACTGTTAAAATCGAACTGCACTCTTCAAAACTTGCATTTAGAATAAATACAAGGTAAAATTACCGCCTGCTTTTATAGCAAGTTGATGCAGGTAGTTTATCCCGCTCCCATCTAACTTTTAATTTTTGCAATTGAAAAAAAACGCATTATTTATAGGATAACCCAATATATATATATATATATATAATTTATTTTCAAAGTGCTACGCAGATGGAATGAAGTCACAACCATATCGCTGCAAAACAAAGTTCTAAACCACACAGCTATTTTTGGAAGAGCGGAATGCGTATATGAGTAAGTTTTGTTAACAAACATAATGCGCTGACAGGTAGACTGTATATTACTCGTAATATGCAGTATTTTCTAATAATGAAAAATGCTTTCTATCTAGGATCTTTGATTACGAGAAAGAATTTACATGAATAATTTGATAAAAGGATTAAAAGAAATAAATGAAAAAAAAAATATTTCAGATTTTTTTGTTACAGTACTATTTCATATTCATTCACTTTCTACACTTACACACACACAAACACACACGAGCGCACACACGAGCGCACTCACGAGCGCAAACACAAGCGCACACACGCACACACACACATACACACACATACATACACACAAACACAAACGCCCACACACACACACGATTGTGCTGTCCTTATTCTGTTGCTACTCTAATATTTAAGGGAATTCTCGTTGATCACGCAAGTGAAAACTAAATTACATGTTACTATGTACATAAGATATAAGACGGCATATGTGACGCCTCCAGTACAGTCATTAAATAAAAATTATGACAATGAAAAACGTATAGTTTCAGAAAACATGCACACAAAAAACATTGAAAACATAGAAAAAAAAATCTAATATGAATAGAGATGACCATAAGTGAATGGAAAAGCTAAGGTACAAATGCACATGCAAACTCATACACGTGTAAATGCACATGTACACACATATAGATACACGGATTCAGCCTCATATCCCAAGGACTACGCCTAAATTTCCATATAGTGGACACACACACACACCACACGCTAGCACACGTAAAGATATTAGTTAGGAGCACACCGTCGGTTACGACGACGAGGGTCCTAGCTGATACGATCAATAGAAACATAGATATCCGCATGTATAATGTAAAGGAAATATAACCAATCTCCGTCAATTTCGAGGACGAAGATTCAGTTGTTTGAACTACTTCCTAATTAAATAACTATATAAGTCCTTGTGTACTCCTTATGTGTCAATACTCAGGTACAATCAACGTAAAATATGTGATAGAGCTGCCCCATTAAATCAGAGATGGACTCTATTCCACATGATTCCGCATAGTTTCCGCTTACTCAGTCTGCCCCATTACGCTTCGGTCCACGCAAAACTATAGCAAAAGACACTTGCTTAAGATGTCACACGGTGGAACCGATCCCTGCATCTTATGTTTCCGAAGGAAGTTCTTAAGCGGCTTCCGTATGTATATTCCCAAGCAGAAGACCACAAGCACCTATAGTGTCAATCACGCAGACAAAAATAATCGCTTGCGACCATAAATATACGCAGACATACACACACACGCGTACATACATACAAATATATATCATTGATAACAGAAGCCTAATATTCTTATCGTTTCTTTCAAATTTTCTCATGATTTTCTAGAAGTCTGTTTCGAACAGTGGAGTCTGAAAGTGCGGGTTACCGGGCCTCCGTGAATTATCAGTCACTCAAATCCCAACATCTTCTAGGATGGGACACCATTCCGTCACAGGGTTAGTCATTTAAAGCTGAATGCACTTGAGCAACATGAAATGAAGTTTTTTGTTGAAGAGCACAATTCACCATCTATGCTGGGAATCGAAACCATGGTCTTGTATATTCGAATAGTGACGTTCATAAATTTATCTTTCACATTTCTAGATTTTAATAGCTTCTTCTTTAGTTCAAAATGATGTTAGTATATATTACAGTCTGCTTGTATTAAGCAACACCAGTTTTGAATGGTGAATACATTTTCGTAAAACTCTAAACTTTTTACCGTTAGATTTATACGTCATCAGTCAAGTGTGAGCGTGAAGTGTTTCAAATGAATCAAATATACCTTTACTAATAACCAGACGAACAGATTTTCAATAATCTCATAAAACGCAACACAAAAGTTCTTGTACTAAACCATTAGTTAGCACCAAAATAACGTTGTACCTACACTAACATTACAAACCTTATCAATAACAAACAGTTGTCCTGTTAATCAGTAAAGAAACTATTAATAGCTTCTTTGATATGTTTTATGAATTTGATTGCAAATTTAAAAGTTGTATTCTTGGGGAAATCAATATTATATTGGCCATACAAATACAACACGCCCGATGGGTCAGCATTGTGTTAAAACAGGGAGTAATTGCATACATAAAAGAAAACACGCAGATAAAAATTAATCTTCCATAAAAAAGAGGCGATTAAAAGTCAGAGAACTGCATAATAACTGTCAGAGAATGACATAAAACTAAACTAGTAGAATATAATCCTAATGAAAATACACTTTACAGGTGACATAAATTTTATGGTCAGAATTTCAGATGCTGGCGGTAATGTCTACACCAATTACAATCCCCCTGCTAACTACAGAGAAACAGGAGAACAGATGAACATCTCTGAATCCAAAAGATGATGTCATAAACATTCAGAACATTGCCGATAGACTTACGATTTTGATAATAAAAGTAGCCTTGAGTCGGAATTTCAAATATTTCAATATCAGGTATTAATTCATTCATTTAGGACAGCTGGTTTCCTGGAGATCCACACGCTCCTAAATTCAAACCAGCATGGCTTTCGCTGTGGCAGGGACTGTCTAACACAGCTCTTACACCACATCGATGATATACTTAAAGCCTTGGGAACAGGTGCGAAATCTGATGTCATATATCTTGACTTCAGTAAAGCATTCGACAGAGTTGACCATAATATTTTATTCTCAAAATTGGCAAATGTTGGAATCCGTGGAAAACTTCTACACTGGATTGAGTATTTCCTGGCGAACAGAACACAACATGTTGAGGCCGATGGAGTCCACTCAAGCCCAGCAAAAATCACCAGTGGTGTTCCTCGGGGTACTGTTTTGGGCCCGCTCCTCTTTATAATCTATATAAACGACCTTTCCAGCGTTGTAAAACACAGCAAAGTGAAAATATTTCCTGATGACACTAAGCTCCAGAAAATCATCAATGAAGAAGAAGACCGAACTGAACTCCAGTCTGATCTATATGCTGTCAGGCAATGGGCAGACAAAAACAAAATGCAACTAAACGAGGAAAAATTTGAGCTGATGCATTTTGGAAAAAAGCCTATGCTAAAACAACCACACTCTCTTCCTTTAGGGAAAGATCTCACATCATCCTATAATATCAGAGACCCAGGAGTAATTGTTGATAATAATCTCAGTAATTGTTGATAACAATCTCAATAAGGTTGATATAGCTCGTAGGATGACCTCCTGGATCTTAAGAACCTTCCAGTCCAGAGGATAAGGTGTTATCATTCCACTTTTCTCCTCCTTTGTATGGCCACACCTCGAATGCTGCTGCACCCTGTGGTCTCCCCATACAAAACAAAACATCTCGAAAATTGAATCAACCCAGAGGACATTCACTAAACGAATTAATGGCATGACTGATCACGATTTATGGGACCGCCTTAAAGCAGTGAAACTCTATTCTTTCCAGTGCACCGTGAGCATACATCATTTGCACGATGTGGAGAATATACCACCAGCATTGCCCAAATTTTATTTAATTTGCTTTGCAGGAGAAACTGTTTTATCGAAAGCGTATCTTGTTGTTTAATGCTCGAAATACGAGACTAGAAAAACAGCCAACAACTGATGAAGGGTCGTTCTTTATGTCTGTTTTTGTTTTCAATTTGTGTCTTTCGTTCTTCGAAAGAATAGTTCATGTCCTATGTACTCGTGCTTCGTACTTTTTGTTGTACATGTTTCATGACGTCCTGTGACTACATATGCATATATAT
>NC_068982.1:145357423-145358232 GCF_001194135.2 Octopus bimaculoides
TATGAGAGTTAGGGGGAGACAAGAATGGAGTGGGGTTGTAATGATTCGTATTTTGGGATAGATGTGTCGCCCGATGTTTGCAGGTGAATATTATAGTGTTGCCTTCATTTTTATGATAACATTAACCATGGTACTAAATGTTTTGTAGATAAAGAGATGTTTCTACGATTAATAGCTCAATGTCTCCACAAAGGCATCAATGTACAACACTCTGTACAATTTAAATTTTACGAAAAAATCAATTTGTTTAATAGCAAAGAAAAGTAGTAAACAAAATATCTATTTTTTATATTTCTCAATTCAAACCAAAAAATTATTTCCTTTATTATCTGAACATTAATAATATTCTTTCCTATAATATAGCATCTCATGTTTAAAAGAATATGGCTTTTGTACACTGAAAATGATATTTTATATTTTTCCCTTGTTTTTCGCCTTCACGCATTCTATCTTCTTCACTTCACCGCAAAATTCTCCACTCAGTTTTACTTCAAAGGTTTTCTAATTTTCTCTGTTTATCTGAAAATTAACTTTGCAAAACAATCTCCACCAAACTTGATATAGTGGAATCCATAAACGTTATGTAAACGATATTCTTACATTGTCATCCTTTCATTATAGATTAGCTAGCTACTCGATTTGATGATTCGAACAATTTGATTACATGCAACCTATATTCTACGCAACACGTTGTCTCTTTTTGGAATGAGAAATGCCTACATTTCCTCATGCATGGACAAATACATACGTACATATACATACATGCATATATTTATATATATGTATATAAATATATACTATATATATAT
>NC_068982.1:145360939-145364479 GCF_001194135.2 Octopus bimaculoides
TAGCTATGTGACACACGAAACCTGTGTCCTTTATAACCTTCGAACAGGGGAGGTCAGCAGTGTCCCCCTGCTGGTTTGGCATCTGCAGACTAGTTTCAGGGTGTTGCCCCTTGTCAATGCAGAGCAGCCAAGCCCTAGCCAGGCGGCGCTGCTGACTATCTGCTCGAAGGTTATTTATCTAATTTCAGTGGAATCTATCCACTGGTTTTCAGAAATAGAGTTATTAATATTTCTATATGTATATATATGTGTGTGTGTGTATTTGTGTGTCTATGAATATATATATATATATATATATATATACATCCACACACGCACACACACACATATATATCAGCAACAATGATGTAAAATGAATTTTATAATGTAATCCCATTTTCCTAGATACGCAGTTTATCTCGTTATCTAAGGCGTTATTTCAAAAAGATATATGCTGTTCTGTAAGCTAAAAGGAGTAAGCTAAAAGGAGGAATGATGTCACACCCGAGGAAAAAAGTTGCACAATATAATACGTCCGCAATATTAAAAATCATATGAAATTTATTCATAGGACCGATGGTATGTTAGTCTCTCATATCAAATTTTCCAGTATTATCGTAGGTTTTGTAGCTGTTCTAAGAAATATAAATTGCCAAACTATTTAACGTCTATTCGTGTCATGTGTTCATTTTTAATTAAAAATCGATGGGGGTTGTGCGAAGTTGTTTATAGCTTAGCAACTGTCAATTGTCAATGCTCCTAATAACCTGGGGCAGATTAATATCAAATACCAATAAAAAGAAACAAAATATAAGAAAAATGTAAGTAAAACAAAACTAGAAATCAAGGAAGATTTATGTTTGAATGAGTTGATCTCAGCAGAGATTGTTTATTTTATTTACATAGATCGTTGTTCAAACATTCAGAGTTGACATTGCTAAAATATGATGATAGAACTTACGGAGATGTACTTGCATAGCAAGTGACCTGATCTGGGATCGTGTGATGGAACGAAAACAGTTGGACCGTGGAAGGTGTTTATAAGTCATTTTTGTCTGTTGGCACTCCGTCGCTGACGACTTCGAGGGTTCCAGTTGATCCGATCAACGGAACAACCTGCTCGTGAAATTAACGTGCAAGTGGCTGAGCACTCCACAGACACGTGTACCCTTAACGTAGTTCTCGGGGATATTCAGCGTGACAAGGCTTACCCTTTGAATTACAGGCACAACAGAAACAAGAAGTAATAGTGAGAGAATGTTGTGGTGAAAGAGTACAGCAGGGTTCGCCACCATCCCCTGCCCGAGCCTCGTGGAGCTTTAGGTGTTTTCGCTCAATAAACACTCACAACGCCCGGTCTGGGAATAGAAACCGCGATCCTATAACCGCGAGTCTGCTGCCCCAACCACTGGGCCATTGCGCCTCCACTATAAGCCATTTAAGAAGCACACAAAACCGTTAAATTCACTTCAACATTTAAATTTAATTTGCCAAAATATTTTCGTCGCTTTGAGACCGCGACCTGTTCACTGACAAAATTCCGTGCTGCATCTCTAGAACTGCTAGATACGAAACATTTTTTATAATTAAGTATTACCAACTATACCATTCATTTATTGAGTGACATATTGCTAAAATATGATCATAGAACCGCTAGATACGAAACATTTTTTATAATTAAGCATTACCAAATATACCACTCATTTATTTAGGGACATATATGATATTATTGAAGGTAATTTAGCGATAGATAAGGGTGGTGATGTGGTACAGGATAAATGTTACAGAAGATTTCGGTTCTTAATTGTTTTGGTGTCTTTCTCAAACATTCACCCACCCATGCTCAGGCAGCTTTGTATTAATCAAATAAATAACAACGGCATAACTAAGTAAATTCAGTCGAATGACACTCTTTTCCCCCAAAAGTTGATTTATTATTGAGGCACAAGAAAGAAAATTAAATACACATATGAATAATACTGCAAATATGGTATAATAATCATACTGGTTGGGATCTGAACACAGAAAATAGGAAAACGGAAATATGTTATACATTGCGACGATTTTCAAGAAATAAAATTAATTCACCATTTTGTCAATTTCTCACTTCACTCTTAGAAATTCGGCGCATGGAAAATACATACGTACTGCATACATACATACATTCATGCAAACAAACATACATACATACATACATACATGCATGCATGCATACATCCACGCATACATACATGCATACATGCATGCATACACGCATACATGCATACATACAAACACACATACGTATCATTTAAGTATATATGGGCATATATAGATGTGCAAGTATATGCACGAGAAGACATACATAAAATAAAACATGCAAATCTGCACATATACATTCAAAAATGCCTTGTTGTTCTAGGTTAGAAACCGACCCTTTCTCTATTGGCAAGAAATCTTGAAATAAAAATGAATAATGAAATACATACATTCATGTATATTTATATATATATAAGTGTGTGCGTATGTATTTGTGTGTGTGTATGTGTGTGCGTGCGTTATATATATATATATATATGGGGGGGGGGGAGTGCGTATGTGTATGGAAAGTCCTGGTGCGTGAAATGCTGCAAATCATTTTCTCGGGATACCAGTTCCCAATACGAACGTTCAGAATCTCGTGTATTACGCAATATATAAGGATTTATTCTTATAGCTGCTTTCACTACATGGTGTTACGCTTGTAGTTAGAAATTTGAACACAGCGAAAGTCAGTGAACTTTCCAAGTGGTTGCTGGCACGAAGGACATGCTAGATCTGCTTGCTTCAACAATTTCGATGAAAGATTGCAGATCTCTGAGTCCAGAATCTTGGATGTAAACATAACAGCAGCTAAATGAAATGACAATAGACTCTCTCTCGCTAACTCACATAGACACACACACACACACACACACACACACACACACACACACACACACACACACACACACACACACACCTCTTTGTCTCTCACACACTTATCTCTCTCTCTCTCACACACATCTCTCTCTCAAACTTATCCCTCGCACACACATCTCGCTTAATACTTAATTGTGTTGTTTTGCGTGTGTGTGTGTGTGTGTGTTTGTGTGCAGGTCTGTGTGTGTATAATGCAGCAACATATCTATCCTATAAATATCATAAAATATAATACGCATTCATACAACACGGGTCTTGTGTGAGGAAAACGAGAAACAGTAAAGAAATTCATATCGTATCTGGAAGGATTCGGTATGTGAGACGATGAAACATGAGACTGTAAATCTACACAAAAGGCGCATATACAGAAAGGCACTGTCTCCGGCATGGTTGTGTATGTTATTTTAGCATTCTTTTAATATGTATATCTAATATGAGCTCAGCTGCTGTCGGGGCTGATTTAGCCTTTCATTCTCTCGGGGTCGATAAAATAAGCACCAGTTGAGAGCACGGGTTAATATAATTGCCTTACCCCTACCCCGAAAATTGCTGGCCTTATGCCAAAAATTGAAACAACTACATATGTTATATATATATATATATATATATATATATATATAT
>NC_068982.1:145364839-145370586 GCF_001194135.2 Octopus bimaculoides
ATATATATATATATATATTTATATATATATATATATATATGTACATATACATGCATATATATTAGTGAGTGCGTGTCTGCAGTTATATGTATGTGCATGTGTGTGTGTGTGTGCGTGCGTGTGCATGTATTTCATGAGATAGAGCCAAATATTTATTTCATTAAACTACGTATGTCGGAAGTCTAAGCTGGTACGGGTGAGACTGCCAATTACGTTCTTTTAAAATATTGGCCACGATCTGACAATAATTAATTGAAACTTTTCAGACACATAGCATTACGTATCAGTATTTATTTACAGTATGAATCCTCACTGATAAACAAATCGATCGTGTTGTTTTAACATATTCTATCATAAAAAGAAAAAAACATATCCCGTTAGTATGATTAATTACTTAAATGTGATGAAATTGTTAAAACCGTGAACCAGAACGTATTGTTATATCATGCACCACTCGTTTGCATATCTATACTGATTGATTTCTTATCCGTAGACATATTATGCGTTCATATTTTTCGATGGTGGTGGAGTTCGATTTGTTGATTACATGGACTTCAATATTCTAATTGTTGTGTATTGAAACCTGAATAACCTGAATCAAAGGCGACAAACCTCTAGTGAAACATGTCCGTGATTCTAGATTTGATTCTATGAGTGAGAGAATATTACTTATATCATTAATGTCCCACCGTTTGATTATAAGCTTTTTCCATAAACAAATATGAACATTTTTGCAGTCATATCGGAAGAACTTTTGACAAAATGAAACCACAGAGCATTGAACTATCGGGCAACATGCAATACGACAAATACTCACATGCTTAAATATTACACATACCATATCTTATGATTTGTCCTATGTAAAGCGATGACTGATTTAAGTGGAGGTTCTATTCGTGTCAATCAGTAGACAATATTACAGGGATTTATTTTATTTATCATAAATCGGTGCAGGGACGGGTGTGTGTTTACTATGTTTAGCAAACTCGTGATTTCCAATGCAAACCATTGTCAGGTCCCTTGTAAGGTCTTGTTGATACTAAGACCCCCTTCCATGGGATTGCACCTAGAAAGTTCCCCTCCAAGGCACAAGTGCGGGCCGCGAAGTTTTTTTACGATAAGAGTTCCGGACCCCAGTTATAAATCATTTGCATACAGCCAATCAGAGCTCAACTATCAAACTAGTTTATGAGTGCACAACTAGTAATAGGTGATAAGATAAGGTCACTTGGATAAGGAACGACCGTGCTTCTTTTCTCATTTAATAATACTTGTTGTTTTTGTTCTTGTTTCAACCATGGCTGCCACTGCGTAATTATTTGTGCTGTTGTTTACTTTGTACAACACTAAGGGGAGAGGGTTGCTCGCACATCACCCTCTACCTACACTTTTCCCATCCACATCTTTACGATATGGGGCCCTTACAAAATCCGATTATAGGTATAGATGCAAATCTATCTAATTACTTGTCTCCTTCTAAAATCAGGCATGACTTAGCGATCGGTCGACTTACATCACCGTTCTTCGTCTTGAGTTTACTTGGTAGATTGTATTTTACCAATAGATTGGTTATTTTTAACTCATTCACAAGTGTTATGTTTAGCTGTGCGTCTAGGAATAATCTGCGAGCTGAACGGATCTGATCTTTCGTTATCTGCATCGCTAACTCTGCGTAATTGTTTGTGTACATCAAGGTGAAGGTGAGCTCTGATTGGCTGTATGCAACTGCATTCATTACTGGGACCCGAAACTCTCGTTGGAAAAAGAAATCGCCTCCCTTCTCCACGCCACCAATGTTATCCAAGGGAAAGACCGATACAGCTTTGCACATCACAACTCATTACTACAGCTGAGTGAACTAGAGTAGCGTGAAATAAAGTGTCTTGTTCAAGAGTACGATAAACAGCCCGGTCCGGGAACCAAACTCACTATCCGATGATTGTGAGCCCGACGCTCTAACCACTGAGCCATGCGCTTACACTAACAGTGCTATAATTTCTGGATTAATATAGATAGGTGTCTTGCAGAATAATCTCAGTGGGCTGACACGCATTAAGTTGAATGTGGTTGACAGAAACAGTAGACAGACGTGCGTGCGCGCGTGTGTGTATGTGTGTGTGCTCGCGCACATGTGTGTATTTATGTGTGCGTGTATTTATTTGCGCGTCTTTGCGTGCGTGTGTGAATATATGGACATGTATGTATTTATATATATATAAATATGCACACGTACACATATAGATTTATCTATGTACGTACGTATCATTTTCATATTTAAGTCGCTTTGCTGGGGCACTATACGTAATACGCGCGCGCGCCTGTCTATGTGCCAGTATATTCCAATGTTGGTCACCGAAAAATGTAAATACTAGCGCAAAATAAGTAAAGCAACAGAAAGAGTCATGTTTGAACGAAGCCCGTTTTGATGTTTGCTCATCCCTTGACAAACACTCGATGTCCGGAGACGCAATGTTGAGTTGGTTCATCAGAAATCTGTAATCTACGACATAATTGTTCACCATTTAAGACATTTAATACCTAAATAATAAGTACATATAGTGATTAGTGACCCAAACAGTCATAGGAGATTTTAAACTCACATTCTCCAGAGGCTATTAACAACAAATATGAAACCAAATCCGACAGAGTGTATCTCGGCTCTGATATACAGTTTCTGCCTCCAAAAACCGTTGTCACTTTCAAATAACCATGTTTAAAAATAACCCAAGAAGTCTTGCCTTTTAGCATAATTCTTGATATCCACATCTTCAGGATTTCTCAAAATTCTCTTTAATTTTCATAAGTGCTCCGGAATTTTTCGTTAATTCTTTATAATTTATTTATAAATCGCTAGCATATAGAAAACCAAAATCTAAACGAATGAAGGCGAGTACAGTAACACATTTAGTGCATCAGTCAACTAATATAACGTATTATTAATGCTCGTTAGGCTATATAGAAATTGAATAATGTTGTGAAAAAGAGAGAAGAAAAATATTTACTTTTAATCGATATTGTAGATCGACCATGTTGTAAATGAAACGGTAATGTTAAGAGATACAATAAATATTCATGGCATCCTATTATGTGTTTCCTATCTACCTGACTTGTCATTATCTATGTATTTATTTGTTTGAGCGTAGTAGCTCATACTATCTATCTATCTATCTATCTATCTATCTATCTATCTATCTATCTATCTATCTATCTATCTATCTATTTTAGTCTCTCTCTCTCTCTCTCTCTGTATACACACACACACACACACACACACACACACACATGCTGATTGACCTACATAATATATACTTATATAATATCTACATCAGTCGATGCATTCAATTATTTATAGTTTAAGAGAAATCCTCTAGTACACACTACTTAACTTGAGGATGTTCCACTGCAGAAATATATAAATATACAAGAAAACAATACTAGCGGAAATAAATGATATGAAAATATATCCTTAATTACAAATAACATTGGGTTGATGCATAACTATTGCGGCTTTCTTTCAACACATTTTATTCAACAAAAACAATAATAATATTTAACAAAAACATCTTTAAATGACGGTCTGACCGTCTGCCAAGCAAATGGGAAGCAGAAATTGAAGTTGATGGTTAATATGCTCCAGAATAATCATTTAAAGATGTTTTTGTTACATGTTATTATTGTTTTTGTTGAATAAAATTTGTTGAAAAAACCCCGCAATAATTATGCACCAAATTTTACAAGACACCTATCTATATAATCCAGAAATTACTGCACTGTTAGTGTAGGCGCATGGCTGAGTGGTTAGAGCGTCGGGCTCACAATCAGCGGGTAGTGAGTTCGGTTCCCGGACCGGGCTGTTTGTCGTACTTGGAATCTTGGGATTAGCAGCAAGCGCTCTTAACCACTACGCCATATGCCCTTGGGCAATTATGGGGTGAATTTTAGGGTTTATAAACCTAATATTTTCTATCCTTCCTTAATGCCGGTTCCCATATGCTGCTCATATCTGCACTCGGTTTGGTTAGGAGGTTGTTGTGTCCTAGCATATTTTCTGCTTCTTTTAGTTTTCGTATTTTCCAGTGGTGTTCTCTGTCTATTATTTTAACTTCATCCCACAGGGGGAACACCTGCTTGTAAGCTATATGCATATGTATATATATATATATATATATATATATATATATATAAAAGGTAATACAAGAGTGTAACTCTGTCCATAAAATAACACGGAATGGGTCAATATATTGCGCGCAAATATCAAAGTTCAACGCGGGAGAGAAGTCAGTTTAGTTTATCATCCTCCTAGTCCGGCCACTACATATTCAAATTGGGAAGACAATCAAAAATATATACGTATATATTTTTTATTATAATCCCAAAGTTAGGCGATCACAACCTTGGGGTTATACGACTTTGGAATGTTAATGTATTGCGATTGACCAACCTTAGGATTATAATGAAAAATATATTTGTATATATTTCCCAATTCGAATATGTATGGGCCGGACTAGGAGGATGATAAACTAATGTGTCTTCTCTCCTCCTTGAACTTTCACACACACACACTTATATACCTGTCTGTGTGCGTGTGTGTATGTATGTGTGTCTGTATATATATATATATATATATATATATATATATATATATCTATGTATGTATGTATGTATATATATCGCAGCCTTGGTTTCTGTTTAGGGATCATGCTATCCTTCATTCTAATATGGTGTCCAGTTCATCACGTAACCGGTGCTTGTGCACCATCGTCTCAATACTCAAGATATCAGCTATCCTCAAGATCTGTGTGTATGGAGTTTTTAATGTCCAGCCAACATTCAGAATGTTCTTCAGACATCTTTGATGGAAGCGTACAAGGACCTTTACATGACATTTGTAAAGGGTCTATGTCTCACATGAGTAAAAGAGCGACGTCAGTACACGTTCACTTTTTGTTTGCCTTGTGATGCCATGCTGGGGCCAGACACGAGACTCAAGAGACCGGAGTAATCAGTTGCTCACTGCAGCCAGAAATATATTTTATGCCCCAGGGAGCAAGAAGGGCTGAGCGTGCTGCGCAGGTAGTCAAATTTGTCTACCACTTTCAGTATTGTTCCTTCAACCAAAGTAGCTGATTCTACATATGGATTTCCTGGCACCAAGTCCTCATTAAAGGCCCGGTTGTCATCGTCACAGATGGAGGAAGCAGGTTAAAGAGGGGGTTGACACCATTGAAAGAGCACGCCTTCTTCATGAAGAATTTAAGCGTGCTGCTGGAAAGTGCACTGCTAGTGTAGTGAATGGGGAAAGCTTGGTTTGCACAATCTGGATTCGCGTATGCTTGTCAAGAGCAGGGCTCATTAGCCATCAACGGATCCGAAAATGCAAAATATAAGGTAGTCCTAGAGCACTCGAAGTTCTTAAAGTTCAGCAATGGTCTTCCTCGGTCACGAGAGGATGGTCATGATGATGATTATGATGATAATATTGATCATCACCATCGTCATCATCATCATCATCATCATCATCATCATCATCTTCATCATTACCATCAGCATCACACACACACACACACATACACACACACACATATATATTTAAATATAGAATGGGACAAGAACGCAAAACATCAAGACAGTTAGGTGTTTCGAGAAAGGGACAAAACATTCAGATAGACGATACAAAGAAAACACGGACACGTAATTCGGAGTTTTCTCTCTTCAGTCGAGATCCAGATTATCTTTGCAATTTCGAT
>NC_068982.1:145370941-145379521 GCF_001194135.2 Octopus bimaculoides
TATATATATATATATATATATATATATATATATATATATTTGTGTGTGTGTGTGTGCGTGTGTGCGTGTGTGTATACTTCAGAACATATCGCATTTTAAATCCTAAATTATTTTCGTAGAGAGATAAAATTAGACGCATTATATGCTTGTTGCATGTATATTACCTACTTTAATTATTCGTACAAAATGTGTTCTGTTTTCCTGTGTTTTTTTTGTTTTTTTTACGTAATATATACTTCAATATATCACTCACAATATATATATATATGGTCTTTTATTCCTATAATGTTAAACCATGAACATTCTCAAAATTAGCCCTGATACATTTTACCTTTTTCTCCTTTAAGTTAATTCCAATCTTTCTGATCTTGGCTATGTTGAGATATTGCTAAGATATCTTTATCTTTGCTAAAGAACGTATACAAACATCCTCCATAAAAACACAGACTTGCAATGAAAAATCAATGTGTAGAAGCTAGATTTCAATAACATAATATGTTCTCAAAAACGTGAAAGAAAAATTATAACAAAACTACTAAAATATAATGATTAAGTCTATAAATTCTTCAGCCAGATATGATTGACAGTTAGAACACTTTCGAAACAATGGACTATTCAAATATTGAAACAGCAATTTTAACAACGGGCTTGAATAATGAGTGAGAAACTCTCAAAACACTGACATTTTGGGAACATTATTTGTGTGGCTTTCAATAAGATAATATAATACATTTAAAGTAAAAATATAAAATTTGAACATGTGAAAACTTTGTAAAAATATTTAAAAAGAAATTGTCATATTTCTAAAAAGAGAAAAAAACAAACTCATTATATGAGACATACGTAGGCATATATGATGTGAACACTCGCATGTAATACGCGCACACATACTACTCAGACACGCACATACATACACGGACACATGTGTATGCTTCTATGTGCATATGAATACAGAATCAAAACATGGTTGAATTTTTACACTATTATTTACACATTATTTATCGACAAATGTCTGCGCAAATATTTTACAATTTCTCCCCGATAAAACAGTTGAAAGAAGTCGATAGATTCATTGAGAATCTCTTGCACTGCAAGCTACGTTCTTGCATTGATTCGTTTACCATTTAATATTTTCAACATGCTAATGTAAAAGAAGCAAGTTGAAGTCAGAATATGATTTGGTGGTAGGGTGGATTACTTTCTGCGTCTTCGCAAACAAATTTTTGTTTTGATTATTTCTGTTTATTTCTTTTTTCCTTTCCTCTTCAAAATCTGCTCTCTACACATTTGCCCACACTCACACATCACTGAATACATTACTGATTTAGGAAGGAGTAATCTTCAATTGAAATGCAAAGTCATTACTGGTTTTCTGGCATTGATCATCATCCTCATCATCATCATCATCATCATCATCATCATCATCATCATCATCATCATCATCATCGTCATCAGCATCATCAAAACTACCAGTACAACCCCCACGGCCGCCACGGACGCCAAAACCACCGCCATAACCGTCGCAACAACTATCACCAGAATCGTTGCTCCTGCCGCCCTCCACCCCGCCAACTCCACTGTTACCTCCACCTCCACCACAGGCACCAATAACACCAATAACACTACCACCATCACCATATCACCATCAGCATCACAGCCGCCAGCACCACCGCGACCTCCACAAACACCTGATCATGAATATCCTCATATCCACACTTCTTTGTATCATTATCCCAAAACACACTATCTCCTAAATCAACATAATTATGAATATGTCAACAAGAGAACTAATTAGTTTCCTAAACTACTAGAATTGTAGCCAAATCGACCTCAAATCTCATTCTACAGTCTTTAGCATGGAGCAATACATTGAACAATATAGTTTCTGGAATACAGAAAGTGGGAAAGTCACAGAAGGATTGCCTTTTACTCATCAAGGATTGACTTATGCCTATATATCCTCCTCCTCCACGTCATCATCATTTCTTCTTCTTCTTCTTCTTCTTCTTCTTCTTCTTCTTCTTCTTCTTCTTCTTCTTCTTCTTCTTCTTCTTCTTCTTCTTCTTCTTCTTCTTCTTCTTCTTCTTCTTCTTCTTCTTCTTCTTCGTTTTCAAGAACAAAAACTGCTGGAACCTATGCTTTTTTAGCTTTGTTACTGCTAGGTCTACGCAACAACACCAAATAATACACCCCATTCGAATAACAATACAGCAAGCAACCTAAGAAAGTCTGGTCAAGTGCCTATTTTTAAAAAACAAATCAAAACTCTCGAAAAGTAATGTATCATACGTTTCATAAACTATCATCAAACGAATAGCAGAACCGCTTTGTAGTCACTTAGTTTGTGAAAAATAACATCGAACTTTCTCTCACATTATATACAACCATCATCATAAAGTGGACGGCGCGGATAATGCAGCCTTAGTTAACTGGAAACAGCTAGTTTGGTCACATCTGTAATACATTCCATTACAAGCTTGCTCGATGAAAGTTGAACTGGGATTAAAATACATCTTCATCAGCACCACCATTAGCAGCAGCAACAACAGCAGCAGCAACAACAAAGAACTCGCTGAATAATGTCACCAACTATACACTACAACTGAAAAATGAAATGACAGTGAAACGGGATAGCTTTGATTGCAGATCTACTCGAACAAGACTGTCTTCAGCTTGTACAACACCTATCTACATCAGAGATTTACTGTTCTAATTCAAACCAAGCCAAAATCAACTAACCTTGAGTGGTAATAAAATAATATGCAACAAATTACTTCGGACGTATTGATGGGTATTTCCCAAACAATATTTTTGTATTTATATATCTGTGCCTATCTAGTCACTATAAATCATTATTATTATAATGGTAATAATGATATTACTCTAGGCGGCGAGCTGGCAGAGTTGGCGAAATGCTTAGAGGTATTTCGTCTACCATTACGTCCTGAGTTCAAGTTCCTCCGATGTCGACTTTGCCTTTCCTCCTTTCGGGGTCAATAAATTAAGTACCAGTGAAGCACTGGGGTCGATGTAATCGACTTAATCCCTTTGTCTGTCCTTGTTTGTCCCCTCTATGTTTAGCCCCTTAGCGGTATTTCGTCTGTCTTTACGTTTTGAGTTCAAATTCCACCGAGGTCGACTTTGCCTTTCATCCTTTGAGGTTCGATAAATTAGGTACCAGTTGCTTACTCGGGTCGATTTAATCGACTGCCCCCTCCCCCAAAATTTCGGGCCTTCTGCCAAGAGTAGAAAAGAATAATGTTATTACTGCAATATTTTTTAGTAAGCAAATATAACAACTCCTTATAGTTTACTGTTGATAGTTTTCTATTTAATTGTGTGCGAATGATATTATTTATACATTTGTTTCTATAAAATGTGAATTTACACTCTCTGCCCAGCCAACATTTTGTAAATCGTTATCCTAAATTTTTATATTTAGATAGTTTTACTTATTTCCGTTGGCGAGAGATATCTTACCACTCAATTTTAAAATTGTATTTGCAAATAACATAAGCAGCGTTTACTTTAGTTTTACGTCACTGAATACGTATGATATACAATACCATCAATTTATCAGTGGGCAATATTTGTATGAATATTCTATGAAAAACGTTCTGGATGAATTAAACCAGATGATTTCCATTACTATTTCTATTTAAGATCTTCCATTATCACACCAATTGTAAAAATTCCTTTATTCTCTCGATGGATTCTTAGTTTAAATTGTTTAATTTTTTGTAAGATTTCGTTAAAACTCTAATATTTCTCAAATGTTAAAAATGATTTTATCTGATAATTTACCTCATAGTCTTATTTAAATCTGGCCAATATATATTCTCTTATGGCAAATATATTGCCCAAAGAGAAGAGGAGAAATTATAAAAATACAAATATCTCGAAACTGAAGTATTCAAGATGCGGAGCATTAAGGTAAAAACAATGCCAGTAATAACTGGAGCATTGAATATGGTAAAAAAAAACATATGAGAAAAAACATAGAAGCTATATCTTAAAACACAACACAACATATTAACCCCAAAATAGTCCTGCCAGGAACAGCTCCCATCCTACGCAAGACACTATTATTTCGTTAGTGCCACCCAAAATTACTTTGGCAAAATATTGTAAATTTGTCATAATTTTTCTCGTGCGCATGTTGATACATGGAAAGAATACCTCGAAGTACTTAACGTTAAGAAGATTGTGCGTACATAATGCAGTGTGAGAATTGTTGTGTCAATGGAGCGGAAGCAATACGATTTGCAGGTGAGTAACTATGAACAGAAATTGAAAGTTAAGCGGAGTTGCTGTCATTAGATACGTTGTTTTAAAGTCTGAGTTGAAATACTATAAAACTTTAGGCAGTGGAAAACAGAATGTCGTGCAATATTTAATCAACTTCCTCCATCTTTTTGAGTAATTCTTGTGGGTACTATCTTTGCCTGAGATTGACAAAATACGTAACTTTCAATACTGCGGTCAGAATTTCAATGGTAGGGAAATGAGTGGTAGAAAGCAGAAAGTAACGACAAACTGTCTTCAGATAGCTAAATATATTCATATTCTGACTGCCAATCTAGCTTGTCTCTGTGCTAAAGGTTCAGTTTTATTTGCTTTTGTACCTCCACAACTGAGTTCACAAAGCATATATCTGCAGCTCTGCTGCAATATTTCTTTAGATATCTATCTCTAATTTGTAACTGCCTGTATCAGCAGACAGTTTCTTTTGGAATTTTATCAATAATACTGGTTTCAAAGAGGGTCAATCGATTAAATTGACCCCCATTACTCAACTGGTATCTATTTTATCCACCCCGAAAAGAAAAAAAAAAGGTGAAGTCGACTTCGGCAGAATTTGAACTCAGAACGTAAAGACAGACGGAATACCGCTCAGCAATTTGCCAGGGTTATTAATGATTCTGCCTTCTTGCCGCCTTGCCCCTGATAATATTGGTCTCAAATTTTGGCACAAGGCGAACAGTTTTAGGGGAGAGTGTAAGTGGATGACAGCGACTGAAGATCTCAATTGGTATTTATTTCATCAACCTTGAAATGATGGAAGGCAAAGTCGACCCCGACAGCAGATGAACTCATTAAATATATATATAGTAAACTAAAACACATAGTATCATACCGGGAACAGCGCATTTCAGTGAATGCGCTTTTCGTGAAGAAATACAGTCTGGTGCATTTGAACTTAGAACGTAAAGTCGGACAAAATTCTTAACTGCATTTTGTCCGGCACAATAACGATTCTGCCAGTTCGCCCCCTTAATCTTACTAATAATATTGCAATGTGGACTGTCTACTTTCTGAATAAATGTCACAAACATTTTTAAAGTAAAATGTGTGCATTATATAATAGCAAACGCGATGCATGATTCCTAGCGAATTCATTGAATCTCTTCCAATATATTTGTACTCTTTCATCAATGCAAAAAATCCATATTCCGATGAAAATGACATATGGCCACTGATATCCAATCTAGTAACAAGAAATCCAAGTACATATAATCACACATAGACATATCCATACGCACACATACACACTTAAACACTGATACACAAAGAATCAACAATAAGAATATTTACACTCGATTATATGAAACGTGTCTTTTTTACTTTTATGGTATTCTTTAGCGCTTGATTTTAAAATCAACAAAAGATTTATTAAGTTAATTAAACAGACACTCATTAGACAATTGAGACCTTCTATGCATATATTTAATGGGAATGCACACGACCAAATGCAACGTTTATATTTTCAGCGACACGACATTAATAGCAACATCATCATCATCATCATCATCATCATCATCATCATCATCATCATCATCATCAAGAACAACAATAACAACAAAAATAGAAAAGAAGTGAGCCTATGTTAAAATCAACAATAGCTCAAAATCTCGGAATAAAAGCAGAAACAGAAGGACTGTTTCTCGCTGAACAAGACCAATGCCTGACCACAGACGTCTATAAAAGCTAATTAATGAATCCGGGCCCTAACACCAAATGTAGAATGCGCAACAGGCACTGTGAGGAACTTGACCATATAATCTGTGGCTGTCCAGTCCTCGTCCTCGCTAACTCTGAACATGAACACTCATTACCGAGAAAGTGCTTATATCCAACATTACAACAGAAAAGCTAACAAGAAATGGTATAATCATGTATCAAAGTACATAACAATGCCCAGGCTACAGTCATCCGGGACATGCCGGTTCAAACTGGCAAAGACATCAAAACGTATCGTCCAGGCATAATAACCAAGGATTGGGAAAAGAACACACTTGCTTTCTGGCAGATGTTGCCGTCTCTCCCGACCATAATACTTGAAAGTAACACGACTTTGAAAATTTCTCGACATATTATTTGCATCCCCGCAAAAGAAAAACAAGAACAAAACACAATAAACAAACGTGAACATACAATGCTGCACACATTTCATCAATACGGCGGTGTAGCAGGTGATGCAGTAGAAATTTGCCTGAAACTATCAATTGTGAATAATGATGATGATGATGATGATGATGATGATGATAATAATAACTGCCCTGATTCAGTACCAGGCAGTGACTCTCTTCGCTTCTCATCTTAACTGACTGGAAGTCTTATCATATACATTGTTTTGTCTTGGTATAAAGGATGGGCTACAGCAAATATTCTGCTCAATACCACAGATTTGCTTATCATTTGTTTGACCTTAACCAGTTGAGCATGTCTCCTGATGGCTGACGATATATACCTGTCTGATCACGAGCAGAAGTAGTGGGGGAACGTCATAGCCATGTTTTGAGGGGAACTGTTTGGGATTAGGATAATTCATCTCTGAAATCATGAGTGTTTCGTTCACCGTCCTTAAACAACCCTTATTCAGGGACCTTTTGAGCAGGATGAGCTACTTGACCCGAAGAAAATTCTAACTGGGCCCCACCTGAAAGGTCGTATACTGTTTATCTGATATGAGATCATCATGTCGTGCACATATGGTTGTGATGCATATGCCTAGTGCATCCTTATCAGACAGATATTCATAATGGATATACTGGACTTCGTATATTTTAACCCAGTGCACTTTGATGGCATGCATTGTGCTCTCTCACTCAATAATAATAATAATAATAATAATAATAATAATAATAATAATAATAATAATCAATAATAGTAATAATAATAATAATAATAATAATAATAATAATAATAATAATAATAATAATAATAATAATAATAATAATTATTATTATTATCATAGTAAAAAAGCGGAAGTCTACTGCATGTAATAAAGCAACAAGAAACAAAGAAAAGCTTTTCTCAATACACAAGGTGGCGACAAAATGCAAAACAGAAACAAATTACACTGACACACTGACCTCAGATGACAGCATAGCCGATATGGTCAGAGAGACATGAATATTACATTACAAAAGGTACTGAAGAAATAGAGAGAAAAATGACTTCATAGCCAATGTCCTGCATGGCTTGGCAAAGAGGAAGTGAGCCTAAGCAAAAGCCAATAATGGCTCAAAAGCTCTGGACTAAAAGCCGAAACGTAAGCACTGATCCTCGTTGCAAAAGGCCCATGCGTGACTACAAACAGTTATGAAAGCAGGTCTCAACACCAAATGCGGAATGTGCAACCAGCACAATGATACCGTTGACCACATTATCACGGGCTGCACAGTTCTTGCCAAATATGAATATGTATACAGATATGACAAAGTAAGCAGTTGTATCTACTGGAAAATATGCCGATATTACAACATCAAAATTGAAATATGAGCGAAGCAAGGTACAGGACAACGATCAGGCGACAATCATCTGCGATATGCCGGTTCAAACCAACAAAGAAATAAAAGCTAATCGCTCAGACATGATAGTCAAGGATTGGAGAAAAGCAACCTGCTTACTGATAGACATTGCAGTCTGATCAAAACATTGTCAAAAAAGAAGTGGAGATCTGGAGTATTCAAAATGTGGGGCATGAAAGTAAAACAATACCAATAATAATCGGAGCATGGACATGACAAAAAAAAACAATAAATAAATCATATGAACAAAAACGTAGAAGCTTTACTTGGATCTTCAACACTACATACTGTCCAAAAGAGAGCCCTGCTAGGAACAGCCCACATCCTAAGCAATACACTATCAATCCAATAATACAACCTAAAGAAAACAATCCACAAATACAACGAGACATACTCTATAAAGCATTTACCCAATGAAACAAACTCCCACCAGCAAGCCAGAAAACCAAAGCATTACACATTCAACACACAATAGAAGCAGTAATGCAACAAAAGGCAGTAACGCATCTCAAGGGAAAAAAGCCAACACAATACAGTACCGGGAAGAGTTGTCACACTGTCAATAGCAGAAAAGAACACACACTCCAGCAACACGGAGGTGTAGCAGGAGATGCAGTAGAAATTTGCCTCAATCTACCAAATATCGAACAATTATATAATAGCAATAATAGTGATAATGATAAGCATTAGTATTATTGTTGTCGTTGCTATCATCATCATCACCATATCACCACCACTACCACCACCACCACCACCACCACCACCA
>NC_068982.1:145379588-145385530 GCF_001194135.2 Octopus bimaculoides
CATCACCACCACTATTATTATTATTATTATTATTATTTTTATTATTATTATTATTATTAGTATTATAGCATTAATAAAAACAACAGCAACAATGATGATGATGATGATGATAATAATAATAATAATAATAATAATAATAATAATAATAATAATAATAATAATAATGATAATGATAATCATGAAGTGAATGCGGAGGCATGATCTCGGTAAAAGTGTGTATTGGGATGTTAGGTGATTGTGAAAATTCAAAGTGACAGGAAATTCGCATGAACACGAGCCAGAAGCTGTGATAGTGACTGATAATTAGAGGATTTGATGGGATTCCATTAAGACTGACCACACTATTGAAGCAAGGTGAAGCAAAGAGACTAAATATGATTGAAGAGGACAAAAAATGTTAAACGAAACAAAACATACAGTCAAGGATTAAACAGAGATTGCAGTACAGAATAATAATAGAGTGGAGACTAGCGAAATTGAGAAAACCGAGAAATATTAGGAACACAGCCAGACAGATTGTTTTACATAAACATGATTGCGTTACACAAAAGTGATAAGTGTCCCCGTGGCAATTGATGCACATGACACAATACCTAAAATGCTATCTAAGAGGCTGAAGGATCTTTCAATTGGGACACGCATTTTCCATCTCCAGAAATGTGTCATCCGGTATTCTGTAAGAATCCTAAGAAGCTTCTTGATAACTGAAGCGACTTGTCAACTAACATGAAGAAAACGTTCTTGTTAAGTAAAGTAGAATTAATAACTTCTTGATGATGATGATGATGATGATGATGATGATGAAAACATTAATAGAAACAACAACAACAACAACAACAACAACAACAACAACAATAATACAATATTTTTTTGCCATATAGCAAGTGAATGAATTGCAAAAAGTGTTCAAGATTTATTTTGAAACAACAAATGGGAAAGTAGAAATTAAAATTACTCATACAGGTAGTTTCCTTTCAATAATGTCTATAATATACCCTTATTTGGATTTAAGGACAATGAAGGGTTTCCGCAAAAATAGTTTGATTCCAACTATCAAAGGAAACTCGTCGCAACTTAAATTCTTTGTACTACAGATGCCTAATATGAATCAATGCATTCTGTCTAACTAAACTCACAAATATTGTCTAATACTTAATAAATTTACCACTGGGTGAATTTTGTGAGGTATGTCTCTTATGACGGAAACACTTGCGACAGAGGAAGATATTTCATTTTCCACCATCTCACAAGCCGTACTAAGCTTGCTTTAGAAGTTCAAAAGTTCATGTCCCCAGTTCTGTCTTTCCGTAACAACTTCCTTCTGTCTATTTGTAGATATTAAAATGTACGCATTTAATTGCATTTGGAAGTGCTCCAAATTTTGAGAAGGTGCTGAAATTGTTCAAATTTCTCATATTGTTCTCTGTCTGATTCTATTCTACAACAGATACTTGATAACATAACATATCTACTAAATAATTTAATGCTTTACGATATCAACAGTGGCAGAATAGGCATGTTTGTTTTTCATTGCGTTAACAAATGCAGATTCTTTTGCTATTCTGTAAGACAAATAAGACAAAGTGCGTATTGCAACTATTTATCTGGTACAATGTATTTTGCTGTCTCACGTGTTTGCTAGAAAACATCTATGCTACCATTGCACTTGCTAGAAACAGCCGCTAAATTCTCTCAAAATATTACCTATCTGATTAAATAAGAAACGATATCGTCAATGTATTCAAAGACACTCAAAAAAGAAAGATCTTTACGGATAGAAGGTCATTGATCACAGAACTATTGAATCAATGTTTATCTTGAGTTACACATAATCTACTAGCCATTTCCTTTACCAGTTTCGAAATTCATGGTGAAAGTAGCAGAGGTCAGATATGAGGGAAGATTGACTACAAGCTCTAGGAATTATTGTAACTAGTAGATGTGTATGTCTGTGTGTGTGTGTGTTTGTGTGTGTTAGTATGTGTGCGAGTAGGCATAGTTAACATAACTGGAAGTTCATATCTGTGGATTGAAGTATGTTGTTCGATGGAGACCTCTGAGAGCAGGCTGCTGTCCTCTCACAGAATCTACCCGGACAAACAAAACCGAAAGTGCTGAGAAGTAAAACAACAACAACAACAACAACAACAATAATGATGACAGTTTCAAACTTTGGCACCTAACCAGCAATTGCGAGGAAGGGGCTAAGTCGATTACATCGACCTCCACTACTCAACTGGAATTTATTTTATGGAACCCGAAATGATGAAGGGCAAAGTCGAACTTATCGGAATTTGAACTCACCACCAAGTTGAACCACCAAATTGAACCAAGAAACGAAAAAATGTCAACGAAATTCTGAAATATATCAGAACAAACAACATCACAGAAACAAATGATTTGATCAAGACAGCAAGTATTGTTGTAGCAGAAAACGTGGGTGTTGATGTCAAGAAAAAAGAACCGCTAAAATACTCCGAAAGGTGCTCGAAAAATAAAAGGTGTTACCTTAGTTTACTGGTAGTGAACAACTGACACCATATTACATCTCCAGCGTTAGAAGCTGTGCAAAGGCAATAATAATAATAATAATAATAATAATAATAATAATAATAATAATAATAATAATAATAATAATAATAATAATAATGATAATAATAACAATAATAATAATAATAATAATAGCAATACCAGGCGATGCGAGGGTGAAATATAAAGAAACAGAAAAGAGTGGTAATCGGATCATTAGGAACAGTTTCCGAGAGCTTTGCAAGATTTATTAAAAATATTGGAGCAGGTGTCTAAGTGATCCAGAAGACAATAATGTTGGGTGCAGCTTGCATTCTAAGGAGAATATTGTCTCTGTGAGTCACAAGAGAAGGCAGCACTTGAAACCTTTGGTGATTTGTTGTTGCCTGCTTTCAAGTAAAGAACAACCGGAAATTAAGAACTATCCGAGAGTCTTTAAGATTAATAATGATAATGATGATAATAATAATAATAATAATAATCAATAATTACATTTTATCACTTATTATTTATGATTTCATTGTGAAAAGTTAACTGAAAATGAAAGTAACGTGATATTTTTATTAAGATTATAGTTAGTGGAGTGAAAAATATTCTCTTGAGAAAATGATCTAGTAATTATTTCATGTCACTTTAGGATAATTTTATTATAATTTATTAAATTTCACTTATTGGCCTCTAGCATTTGGCAAATCATATTTGCGCACCTCCAAATTGAATTGGTCTAGTTATGATTTAATCAGGTTATACACACACATAAAGACATACACACGTAAAGACAAACACACACACATACACACACAGACAGACGAAATGAAATAAATGACTTCATCTGTTAGCAACGTCAAGTCATCAGCATAGTCAGGATCTGTGATGGTTACAGTTAGAAAAAGACTGGTTTTAGCAGGTTCAAGAATGAATCCTTTGTTCTTCCACTACAAAGGAGTGTACTGCATAATCTATACATATAATGAAGCAGTAGGCTGCCAAGGTGTCACCTTGCAAGACACCAGCAACTATATCAAAGAACTCTGTGGCGCCGTCTAGAGGTGAACTATAGATTAAGTATTTTTAAACTTCATGATGGTATTGATAGTTTCCTTTGGGATACCGTATGTAAGAAGTATTTCTTCCATTTTCCCTGTGTGTATCGAGTGAAAGGCCCTAGAAAAGTCAACAAATAGAAGGACTACCTTCAGGTCCGCAATAGTGGACCGTACAGACGGGAGAGAACGAGTCACTGCGATCCGTGCAATAAGCACAACCAGATGATGGATGATGATGAGATAAATGATAAACAAACAAGAAATTGTGCATAATTTCCTGTTGTCTTTTCATTTATTTAATTTTATATTATGCCATGTACTCAACTGATGCTTTATTATGATACATGAAATATATGTATATTGAGTTCTAACACCAGGTTTTTAGTATCGTTATTAAACTAACAATATGTCTCAAAATCATGCTTGTCACTGCAATACATATATACAGAGAGAGAAAGAGAGAAAGAGAGAGAGAGAGAGAGAGAGAGAGAGAAAGAGAGAGAGAGAGAGAGAGAGAGAGAGAGAGAGAGAGAGAGAGAGAGAGAGAGAGAGAGAGTGAGCGCTTATATATATTTTATATACATATGAATATATGTATTGTATTTATACATGTCTAGATAGATAGATAGATAGGTAGATAGATAGGTAGACAGACAGAAAGAGCAGACATACAGACAAACAGACAGATAGATAGATAAATAGATAGGCAGAGAGGCAGATAGATAGATAGATAGATAGATAGATAGTTAGATAGATTGATATGCATAGAATACATGTGTATATGATAAATTTGAATATAAAGCCACTTCTACGTAGATTTGCAGCTCTGGACTTTTCTTAGGTCACTTCTTCCAATAAGTCATGTTTTCGGGATTGTTATTGTTCGAATGTCATCAGATTACTTCCTGCTGCAGATAAAATATTCTACAGGGCACTACATTCATTTGCATTTACAGATAAATGAGATTCTGTATAAATCGTCTTCTAAACCTAAACGCTCTATCAGAAACAACCAGCTTCGAAGAAATAATAATGGTTTCAAATATTGGCACAAGGCCAGCAATATTCAGGGGAATAGATAAGTCGATTACATTGACCGCAGTGTTTAACATATTCTTATTTTATCGATTCTTATTTTATCGACCCCGAAATGATGAAAGACAGAATTTGAATTCAGATCATTAAAGACAGACGAAATACCGTTGAGCATTATTTTGCTTGGCGTCCTTGCCGCCTCTTCGAAGAAATATTATTATTATTAATAATAATAATAATGATAATAATAATGATGATAATAATAATAATAATAATAATAATAATAATAATAATAATAATAATAATAATAATAATAATCCTTTCTACCATAGGTACAAGCCCTGAAATTTTGAGAGAGGAGACTAGTCCATTACATCGAGCCCAGTGTTTCACTGGTACTTAATTTATCAATCCCTCAGCTACCACTCCTCCACCCTGACCCTCCAACACACCATTCTCCGAGCCTTCCAGCGACCCCAATCCGACCCCTCCACCTCGCACATC
This sequence comes from Octopus bimaculoides, assembly GCF_001194135.2. Classification (NCBI taxonomy): domain Eukaryota; kingdom Metazoa; phylum Mollusca; class Cephalopoda; order Octopoda; family Octopodidae; genus Octopus; species Octopus bimaculoides. The sequence continues at coordinate 145,384,703 of NC_068982.1, forward strand.
TTCCCGAACGTACCCCTTTTCTACTTCAAACGAGCACGTAACGTGCATGACCTCCTGGTCCACAGATTCCTCCCTAACCCCACCTCCCAGCCTGGCTCGTTCCCCTGCTCCCACCTACTCTGTCGCACCTACCCCTACCTCTCCATCCTCACAGGCACCTATCATCGTCCCTATCACATCACCGACTCCTTTACCTGCACTTCTTGTAACGTCATTTACTGCATCTCCTGCTCTTTCTGTCTCTCCCTGTACATCGGTCAAATGGGACGTGGCTTGCCTGACCGGTTCACGGAGCACCTCCGAGACATCAGATTCGGCAATGACACCTCGGACTCGTGCCATTTCCACTCTTCCGATCATTCTCTATGACATCTGTCTGTGTTCAGACTGTCTTTGTACAAGGGCCATCCAGACTCCCACCTTTACCGTGAATGTGAATTCGACTTCTCTCTTTGCACCTTTGCGCCATACGGGCTCAACTTACCTCCTCACTTCATCTGACACCACCCTCACCTTCATTCTTCATCTCACACCAACCTCATCTCCTCTCTTCATTTGATACCAACCCCACATCACTCCATCACTCCACACACACTAGCACTCACCACTCCCCAGCCCCACACAACATCATCCACACACCCCAAACAGTTTAACTCAGTACACACACTACACACCATCATGCACACTCCCATACCTACACAAGCACATAATACCTGAACACAGACAGAAATTAGTGGTTCGGCAAAAGAGGCCGATAGAGTAAGTACTGGGCTTCCAAAGAATAAGTTCTGGGGTCGATTTGCTCGACTAAAGGCGGTGCTCCAAGAT
>NC_068982.1:145385894-145387432 GCF_001194135.2 Octopus bimaculoides
CCGATCTGTCTGTGTGTGTGTGTGTGTGTGTGTAGTTTAATGATCGATTAGAGATAGAATCAACAAAGAAGTACTCCAACCAATGGGAGATAAACACCAATTTAATACACAACCGAAAGAGCTACACACATATATTGTTAGATAGAAACATATATACACACACATGTATTCATATATATGCTATTTGAATATTTTTTCGACAGTTGATAATCCTATTTCGACCGTAATCTTTGGCACGTGGAAGATGACTTGTAACGTCGTTAGTGTGTTTCTTGCACTATATTCAAACGAGTAACAAGAAAATTGAATAATAACTTGAGTACAGAATTCGAAATTTTGTAGCCAAAAACACTACCGATTGGGTTAAAAATAAAAATGCTTCGTTACTTAAAATTCGTACCGAGAGGTATTGCAAAATGAAATGTATGCATAAAATTATGAAAATATATTATTTTAGTAAAAACAAAAACAGAATAACAATAATTCAATAGTGCCTATGTTGGAAACTCTGAACATAAATTCGGGCGTGAATGATAAGAACTGTTATTATTGTTTAATATACTTAAACGTAAATAAAGTTGAACTTTTGTGGTTGTATTCCATAGAGTCAGTGTGCTACATTAGTATAACATATTGCTAGAAGGCAGTGAGCTGGCCGAATCGTTTGCATGCCAGACAAAATATTTAGCCGCATTTCATCTATCTTTACGTTCTGAGTTCAAATTCCTCTGACATTTTTTCGGGGTAGATAAAATAGTTACCAGATGAGCATTGAGGTCGAATTTTGGCATTGTGCTAAAATATGAAACCAATATTACCTACTGATAGTGAAAAACGATATTTGATTAAGAACTTAATATTTCATTAGGATATACTTAAATAGCAAGGCTTTGTATAACCTATATCAAACGTGCTATGATAAACAACTATCTAGGTTATCACATAAGCACCTATAGTAGGAAATACCTAAAGTTTCTCCACATTAATTTGCCTAAGAGATGGCCTTTCGATATTGATAGTAGATATACAAATTCTAAAATCCCATATCATGCCAGTATATGTAAGATAAGTAAAGGCAATCAACTTATACAAGATGCTACATAGATAGGCCCTTGGCTTATTTTTCATTTACCTCCAACTTATTTTAGATAAATGGAAGGTCAGATAATTCAACTTGGCTGTTTATTTCAATATTCATTTTCTTCAATAAACCATCAATTTATAGTTTACGCTTGCGTTCATATTTTGCATTTTTGTCGGTCACAATCGATTATACCATCGTCGATGTTTTATTGACTCATTCATTTTCAATGATTTATTTACTGATCTTTTTAGATTGATAAGTTGCTGCACATTCACTATGTCAAAACTTTCATGGTTCCTTATAAAGACAAATTAAATGTCCAAACGAGTATCACCCCTTGAACGAATATTTAAACAAAAAGTTTTAAAAAAATGTAGGTCTTATTTTCTAATAGTTTCCTTTGTTCATTAATCAGTAGTCACTGCTATATATATATATATATATATATATATAT
>NC_068982.1:145387546-145391701 GCF_001194135.2 Octopus bimaculoides
TACATATATATATACATGTGTGTGTGTGTGTGTGTGTGTGTGTGTGAGTGTGTGTGTGTGTGTGTGTGTGTGTGTGTGTGTGTGTGTGTATTTATATATCTGTGTGTGCGTGCGTGCATGGATGTATATATGTATGTATGCACTTATATATGTGTTGTATGCAAACACTGAATCATTAATCATCAACAATGTATTTATAAGTTTTTGCATTGCCAAGAGAAATAGTTGCGCTTCCGGTATATGTGTGGTCATTCCCTTGTGACTTAAACGAAGGATTGCATGTAAAACATGAATTTAGTTGTCATTATTATTATTATTATTATTATTATTATTATTCTTCTTCTTCTTCTTCTTATTATTATTATTATCATTACAATCTAAGGCGACGAGATGGCAGAAACGTTAGCATGCCGGGCGAAATGCTTAACGGTATTTCGTCTGCTCCTACGTTCTGAGTTCAAATTCTGCCGAGGTCGACTTTGCCTTTCGGGATCGATTAAATAAGTACCAGTTATGCACAGGGGTAGATATAATCGACTTAATCCGTTTGTCTATCTTTGTTTGTCACCTCTGTGTGTAGCCTCTTGTAGGCAATAAAGTAATAAGAAACGTTAGCACACCGGTCGAAATACCTAGCGGTGTTTCGTCTGTCTTTATGTTCTGAGTTCAAATTCCACCGAGGTCGACTTTGTCTTTCATCCTTTTGGGGTCGATGAAATATGTACCAGTTGAACACTAGAGTCGATGTAATCTACTCATCCCCACTTTCCCCAAGATGCCCCTGTAGCAAAAATTTGAAATAATTATTATCATAACAATCTCCATCCCAAAGGTGAGCAGTGTTCAGTGTGCGCGTGTGTGTGTGTGTGTATGTGTGTGTGTATTCGTGTGTATGTGTATTCAAAGGCGGTTTGGAATTACTGAGTGAAGGAGTAGTTGTGGGTTTGCTCAGGAGTGAGGTCACATCGATGCAGTCGTCCATGTACTGACCGCATAGTTGAGCAGTGAACTGTGAGAATATCTGAGTCTCACCATTAGTCTACGAACAGATTGGCGTAATCAAGGGACTGCTCCTTTCTCATGTTCACTCCCTGGACATGTTGGTAAACGTCTACGAAAGAGGAGCAGTTCAAAGAGTGAGCCAGTTCGACTAACCGGAAGAAGATAGAACTAGGCTTAGGATAGGAACGTGAGTCAAAGAAATTAAGAAATGTTTGAAAGCAAGGAAATAACAGTGAAAAGAGACTTGATGTCGAGGGTGATGCACATACACTCACCTCACCCACCCCATATATAATATACAAGCACTCCCACGCATATATATATATATATATATATATATATATATATATATATATAGAGAGAGAGAGAGAGAGAGAGAGAGATACATATACGCGGTCTGCTCAATAAGTATCCGGACTGTTACCATAGTAAGGAATCTAAAGAAAGCTGATTAAAGCCGCTTGGCACAGATTAACTTCGAACTATACTGTGCATGCGCACTAAGTTTTAACGTTCTAGCTCACTTCCGTTATTTACAGGCCACGTATATATAGGACAAGAAAAAATGTAGTTACTACTACTATATTTATTTATTTTTTTAACGATCAGCAACATATGAGTCAGATGAAAAAAAGTGCAAAACATGAAAATAAACAAATTTACGTAATATCATTTTAGCTCTAGAAAAAGGCTTCAAATTTTGTAGAGGAGGAAGGCAAACCGGTTACAAAGTACTCTTTGCTCGACTGGTACTCATGTTATCGAATCCTGCGAATGGATAAACGGCGCAATCGATCTCGACGAAACTTGAACTTTGAACGTAAATAGCCGGTCGAAATGTCACAAGTATTTTGTCCGGTGTGTTAACGTTTCTGGCAAGCTCGTCGCCTTATGACCATCGTCATCATCATCATCCTCATCATCTTCATCATCATCATCATCATCCTCATCATCTTCATCATCATCATCATCATCATCATCATCCAGTGTTTTAAATCCGGGTTTTCTCCCCGTCAACGGGTGTGGCCGGATCTACCTCAATGCCATAGCAACCGAAGTAGGCAGGTGCAGCCCACTCCAACCTTTGGGCTGGCTGGCTGGCTGGTGCCCATTCTCCTTTGCTATCATGAGGCTTTTTTGGAGCTGGATTTTCTACGGGGTGCATGTCCTTGCTTAACCCCAACCTCAGTTTCTAGACATGAGTAATATTAATTACTACAACCATATTACTACAACACATTTTCATTTATTCATGTGCCTCAACGAATAAATTACTACGATGAAGATTCAATGGATTCATCTATATGTATGTATGTATGTATGTATGTATGTATGTATGTCATTATTCAGTTTACTTCAAAATTTCTTGCCAATACAAAAAGAACCGGTTTCTAATCTAGATCCAAAGCTCCTTCATTGGAATTTCAGCATTAACAACGGAGTATGTATGTATGTATGTATGAATGTATGTATGTATTATACATGTATGTATGTATTATACATGTATGTATGTATTATACATGTATGTATGTGTAGATTTGTATGTTTTATGCATGTATTTTCATGCATATATTTGCATATCTAGACATGTTCATATATATTTAAATGATTATCTTCTGGAAAGTTTTACAGATTTTTACAGTTCCAGTGATGGATTCGATCTGTAGTCTTCGAATTAGCTTTCTCCTTTCTGGTTTTGAGAAGCATAGTTTCTCAAGATTTTTATTTAGGCAGTATATTACATATCCTAGGTTCCCAATAATTTGAGGTTAAAACCTGTATGTATGAATGTAAGTATGTATGTAGACATGCATGTATGTGTGTGTGTATGTGTGTATGTATGTATTCTTTTATTTGTTGCAGTCATTTGACTGGCCATGCTGGAGCACCGCCTTTAGTCGAGAACATCGCCTCCAGCACTTATTCTTTCTAAGACTAGTACTTATTCTATCGGTCTCGTTGGCCGAACCACTCGATTACAACCCTGCATCGGGTGTCAAGTGATTCGGTGGGGCAAACACACACACACACACACACACACACACACACACACACACACACACACACACACACACACACACACACACACACACACACACACACACGCAGACATACATGTACGACGGGCTTCTTTCAGCTTCCGTCCACCAAATCCACTCATAAGGCTTTGGTTGGTCCCAGGCTATGGTAGAAGAGACCTGCCCAAGGTGCCACGTAGTGGGACTGAACCCGGAACAATGAGGTTGGTGAGCAAGCTACTTACCACACATCCAAGTGATGCTAACAATTTATCAGGTGGAGCCTTTTCTTGTGTCAAAGCGAGAAAACCTCCACTTAGACAAGGAAACAAAAGAAGCAGTAAAACGCATGGAGGATAAAACTTACTGTGTACCATTTAATAATAATTTTGAAACTTCAAAATCAATATTTGCATGGATATTGTACAAAGCGTTACAAGGGCCTCTCACTGACCTAAATTAATACAAGGAAGGTCTAAAAGTGATACTTCTAAAAAAAAAAAAAACTAATGAAATAATAGATTGAATTTTTTCAAAAGCAATCAGATACACCTTATCCATCAAATACCTCTTTACTAGAAGGGTTGATTTGAAACGAAAGGACGAAAATACGAAACCAAAAATCGAGGGGTACGTAGTATTAGAAAACTACCTTTCGTTATTTGGGCTGCATTTTTCTCGCTTTGCTATATAAAAAATCATCATTGAGAAAGGCATATTAAAGAGCCTACTAAGATATTTCACTGACGAACATTCTTTATCAAAATGTCCAGCATAATTTTTTACTTTGATTAAAATAACCTCAGGCTCATAAATGTACCCATACAAAATTGTGTGTAAATTTGTACGTATTTGTGAGCACATACACGCATTCTTATGTACCTACCCCTTTTTATTTCTGTCTCTCCATCTACTTCGCATATATATGTATATATATATATATATATATATATGTGTGTGTGTGTGTGTGTGTGTGTGTGTGTGTGTGTGTGTGTGTGTGTGTGTGTATGTATGTATGTATGTATGTATGTATGTACATATGTATATATATATCTATCTATTTATGTATCTATCTAACTATCTATCTATCTATCTATCTATCTATCTATCTATCTATCTATCTATCTATCTATCT
>NC_068982.1:145391864-145396982 GCF_001194135.2 Octopus bimaculoides
TATATATATATATATATATATATATATATATATTCCTATACAAATATATTCATATACACACACACACGTATATGTATAGACAAGAATGGAACTTAACGCAGACAGAGAATATTTTCATACCAAGGCGTTGAGATCTGATAACAATGCCAGATTAGGACGAGTTTGGCAAAAATAAATGCAGAAACGACCTAATTTTACTTCCCACCGTATCATAACCGAGCTTTCTAAGGTATAAATGTTGTGAAAGGAACAACTTCATAATCAATATTCACTTGATGTATTCTCTTTGCTTGTTTTTATCTTTCAAATTTGATGATACAGTGTTTATTTGAAATAAAAATGATGAAATGTATTCGTGAGTAATTCTACTAGAAAAAGTACTTCAACATTGCTGGAAAATATTTGAAGACTTCAGTCAATGGAAGCAATTGAAAATTCAAAGAAAAATTGACGCTTAAGTGAATATATTTGTCTATGTTTGATAACCTTAGTAGTTTACTAATAATGATAAAAAAAGGGAATATTAAGGAGTAAGAATCAGGAAAAAATCACCATGGAAAAGCCAAAGGTAGATTTTCATAATCATAGGGATAATTTAACCAAAGAATACATAGAAAATTCACCTGAAGGAGTTGAGCTGTGATATTTGTGATGAATAATGATTTCCGACGTAACTTACTGGCTACACATTTGAGAATGAATTTTATAGCTTATGCAGTCGACTTCAGTATACTTCAATGCTTATTTACCAAAAATCAAAGGGGTGAATAGAAAATTTATTTCAGGGTTGATATGAAACGGAAGGATGGAAATACGAAACCAAAAGCCAAAAAGTACGCTGTATCAGAAAAATTACCTTTCGTTATTTGAGCTGCGTTTTTCTCGCTTTACTATATAAAGGATTATCATCGAGAAAGGCAACACAAACTCTTCGTAGTTGCGTGACATTTTTGGAATTGTAACGAAATGTCATTCAAATCATATCCCACCGATTTAAAATGGGTGGACAATTTTGATAATATGGTTCTAGAAAGTCAGAATGGTTACGGCTGGAAAGACTTTTGGGAGCTTTTCTCTATAAGGATTTCCCTGGAGTTGCAAAATAACAACGTTAATAATGACAAGAACATGTAAGAGTAATACTCGTTCTACAAATGTGTGAAATTCACAGCTTTGCAATCATATTAAATTACATCAGTGATATGTATATATAAATTTATAAAATATGAAAAATTTTACCATTTGCAGAAGATCATACATTGTTGCTTTTGAAAGACTATCTCACTGCATCTTGAGAAAAAAATCCTCCAAAAAGCAAACACTCAAACAACAGTCCAAACGTATTGACGTATTGCATATTAGACTGTCGTTGTTTTAATGAGAGAAGGGAAAATAAAATACTTGGAGACGATGAATTGCCGATGATGAGATCAGACATGCACACAAACTAGCATGTGTGTATGCGTGTATGCATGCACACGCGCGCGTATGTGTATGCGCGTGCATGTGTGTGTGTGTGTGTGTGTGTGCGTGTGCGTGCGTGCGTGTTTTTGTGCATGTTTGTGTATGCGTGTGTAAGCAAGCATATATGTGTGTATGCGCGTGTGTAAACCAAAGTTAAAAGTTGAAAACTTAATTGTTAGAGACAATGTTCCTTTTAAATTTTTATGTTCTATAAATGCAAAAGATGGTTTGATGTGTTAAATTTTACGATGTGCAAACATGCTATTATGCTGAAAAAATATTTGCTCACCTGATATTTATAGGAGTATGTTAATCAGAAAATTCTAATAAATTTTCGTTTGTATCTCATGAGGTTATAAATTTGCATGCCGTATTTTGTCTTTTTCTCATTTTGCAATATTTTATTTCGAAAGCATACTACAGTGTTAAATTTGTCATCCATTTAAAGTTATGTGCATACAAACCAAATGCATTTTTAATATGCTTAATTTTCGTTTGTGGACAAAGAAATTTTGTTCTTGTACTGGCTATATATTAGATGTGTGTGTATTCACATTTTGGAGAGATCATTGTTTAAAGAATTTATGCACTACTTTGCTGGATTCCATTGCTGCATATCGTTATTGCAAAGTGTTTTTGTTGCTATTATCTAGCACCTTCTCCAGCCTGATTACTAATTAAGCAAGTTATCGGGCAAAAGCAACATAGTCACGGCCATATTTTTTTTTCTTATACATTACGGACTGCTTTGTTTAATGTGTCATACCATTTCTATACATGGTAAGTTATGATTTTTAGATCAATTAATAGCTATATATTGGTGGCCTAGAATTCTCATATACAACCTCAAATTTCTATAGTATATTTAGCTCGTCAACAGGGTGCTGCTTAATTATGATATACCCAAAATACTAAACATCTTATAAAATAATTCATACTTTTGACTACTAAACTACATCTCAGGTTATAATTTCGATGTAATATATTCTGCATCAATACATGGAAGAGAACTTGCAATTTTTCTGGAAAGTTAGCTCAAAAATAAGAGAGTTTGACTAGGATCTACAAAATTCACCATGGTTTGTCTTTTCATTAATATTGTTGAATACCAATTAAAGTCAATAATCATTCTCAATAATAAACAGAATAGAGATATGCTAACAATTATAGCGGACAGCTATATAACATTGGTAGCTTACCTAGAAAACGCGGTCAAAAATGTAGAAACGGCTCTTAAACACGGAAGAACTGAAAAATCATTTGTGTTAGTATATTGCAAACTCAAAGACAAAATCACAGTACATTTGTTTCACCCAGGATTATGCCAGCCTTGCAAGTTCCTTCAGTATATCCTCACACAAATACAATAAACCAGACGAGAATAAAACTTTCTTAATCTTAACCATCATTAAATATACGAAGATCACAACAGACCGCCTGAAAAACAAAACATAATTTTGCCAAGCATAAAGACCTCTAGACGTGCCAGATGGCTCCTACCAAAACTGTTCCTACTTCATGTATAATTTCCGCACAAAATGCATTTTTTTCGAGATCTTGATAATTCTATATTTCCATTTTGTGTAAAGAAATAATCATTTTGAGACAATGACATAGCATCATGAATAGTCTCACCAAATTTACATATTATGCTGAGATACACATTACCAATGGTAAGTGCCAAATATCAATAATATCAAGTGTAGGGCTTGAGATTAGAATCTACTGATTGCAAGAGGATGAGATTAGAATCTACTGGTTGCAAGAGGATGAGATTAGAATCTACTGGTTGCAAGAGTGCAACAAATACAATTAATAGTTGCGTCAATAGTTGCAATATGATTCCGAACTGGAAGGATGTGTATGGCATATTCGGAAGCATGGATATTTAAATCACACTTAATTGTTCCGTCGTCCACTTATGTGTTATTGATCTGCACAAAGGTAAGCTGGTCTATAGAACAACAAAAACACCACTACCACCACCAACACAACGTTAACTCAACTAGCGACGCAATATATGCTGCAACAAGATTAATGTTCTTTCTTATGACAATATTTTACAACATACAAATATATAAACAGTAAATAGCTTCTCTGTCGTTCATAGCGATTAATATTTCAATTGTTGCTCATTATTTAATTGACTACTAATCGAATTATTGTGTACGGCGATGGGTATTCCATAGAAACATACCTATCACTTTAATCTCCAAAAAAAGTAGCGAAATTCAATGTTTATGAAAGCTGATAATTTGCATTAAAATTACAATCCATTCTACAGGATTTCAACTAATTTCTTTCACTTTAGCTTAACACAAATGACTTGTAGCAGTAAGATATTATCGTAACAGACACTTTCCTAAAACATCTTACCCTGGAATTGAATCCACGACCACACGATCGCGAAGGGAACTTCCTAATCATTAAGCCTTGCCCGCTTCCATCACGAACACACACGTGTACATACACACGCACACATATACTCACGGAATTAAAGCAGATGCAAGATAATCACCAAAATTAGATTATATCGCAACACAGTTATGAAAGCCAACAACAAATAACTTAATCCCACCAGAGACATTTTACTTAAACGGATAAACATTTTACTTAAATGCATAAATAATTCACTTAAATAGATAGGCATTTACGTGATTATGTAAATCAAACAACTTAGGCAAACACAACACGAAAAACTAATCATTATGACATAACATACCCCGTATAACCGTTTCACCCTCAAAATGTGACTGACAGAAACATTAATAGAATGCACCCTTTTATTATAGAACTGGAATGCATACGTTATACATCTACAACGCGAGGTTTACATGTTTTGCACACACATACCCACACACAGACACACACACACACACACACACACACACACACACACACACAGACACACACACATACACACACACTCACTCTCTCACTCACTCACTCACTCACTCACTCACTCACTCACGTATTCACACATGCGCACGTCCAAACACACATATACATACGCAACACCATATACGCAACACATACGCAAGGGCAATTAGTTTGATAATATATTCGTTGTACTTTTGTTTAAGAACAAAACAAATAAAGTCAGACACAGCGAACAAGATGTCGTAGCATACATGCAGAATCTCAGAATCTTGAGCGTAGATCACTGAGCTAGTGGTGTACTATATAAGTAGCTGAAGTGTCGGAGGTTTGTATCTACTTACATAGTCTGCAATATGTATATTGCTATCACACTGAAATCGTTGGTGTCGAATTAATTTAGTAGTGACTACGAGGTAACGTTGGCACATTACGCCTGTCAAGAATATTGAACAGGTAACTGGTAACATTTTCGAATGACATACAAGTCAACGAAGAATCCAAAATGAGGTAATACGATCTTATTTGTATTTATATTTCTCGTGTATTGTGTTGACGAAGGAAAGAAGCCTATTTTACGGCTTTAATCTAGAAATAGGACCCAATTCACAATTAACGTGAGGTCTTTTTAATGTTCTCCACTCACTCGCCTACAATCCGTGTATATTTTTGGACATGGTCGGTAGTATCTGCATGTCTCACATTTTCAAGCATTTTGGAGACAGGTCGTTTCCGCCCTTGTTCCCTTAGTATATATATTTATATATATATATATAT
>NC_068982.1:145397115-145404805 GCF_001194135.2 Octopus bimaculoides
ATAATTAGTAATTTAATATATATGCCAACTTTTATCTTGGTCTCCTATTTTGATACTAATATATAAGTAACACTGTTTTTTTTTTTTTACCAACGGCGTAATGCTTCTTGCATTCTTCTCGAATATCACAACGCCCACCACAGATAAAACAAAATTTGTCTGGGTGATTTCTAGACTGACCTCTTGGCATTTTAATGCAATATTTATTCTAATTAAAGATCTAATTAAATATTTATAGGTATTTTATAGTGTTTCTTTCTGAAAATCCGAAAAAGAAAAAAACTTAAAATCATAAAAATACCCTAATATGAAAAAGGCGAATTACCATAAACTATAGTCATTCTGTGAGAAACGGTGGCCATTTTCGTGATGTATGCATAAAACTACCCTAGAAAATATTATTCTCATCTCTGTAGTTGAAATTATGTTCATTTTTTTTGTACAGTGTTATCATAGAGTTGCAGTATATTTTCAATATTTAGTGAACTGAAAACAAAGGGTGAATGCATATTTGACTACATCATACTCAATGAAATTTGAGATGTCAGATAAAAAAAAGTGAAGTATGTTTCAATAAAGTCACAAAACTGAATTGCTGAATAAAGTTGATGATAATTTACCGATGTGTTAAGGCAGCTATCACTTTATAGAAATTGTAAAGGCAGAGGCGGAAATGAGAACACTAGAAAATCCAAAAACGTCCATGACAAGAGTGAGTCACAGTACTTTCAATTCAATATTATGGTATAATAATATTACAAAATACTTTTTCGCACATTGCGGTTCTATCTACAGATCAGTCATGTAGCTCAATAGAGATATGGATAAATGTTAACATTTTTATGTGAAATTGTCTGCGTAATCACATACTCTTGGTATGTTTCAAAATGTCTCCGATGTTATGCGAATTGTAACTAAGCTGAATATATTATCTTTGTAGCAATTGAATATGAAACAAATCGTATAATTTGCTAGATTGTCAATGTGACATTCGGACATTTACATAAAATATCCTTTTCGCTCGCCACCAATTTCCATCTTTCTCATTCATCTTTTAATTTCTCTCACCGTTTCCCATTTATCAATCTATCCATCCATCCAGTCATGCATACCTACCTACCTACCTGCCTGCCTGCCTGCCTGCCTGCCTGCCTGCCTACCTACCTACCTACCTACCTACCTATCTACCTACATATATACATACGTACATACACACATACATACACCTTTGTATATAGAAACCTGTTATTACATTTTGGTTAACTTAGAGTTTCATAATTTCTGGCTATAAATCAAATATCAATCAACGGACACTGAACCGCAACTAATAGAGTCTATGTTGTTAAGCACACGGCGGAAGTTCCATTTACTTTCGTTTGATGTGACTGAAGCATTTTGGGAAAGTTCAATTGTATTAGTTTAGGGCACCAAATTTACTGAAAGGGAAGCAACCTATAAAAATAATTAATGGAGTTATGTCCATTATGGAATACGAATATATGAATATATGGTGACTTAAATGGATTCAGCTCAACATAAGATTAATATAACATAAACGATGTGTCGAATAAAGAAGGCAGCGACCTGGCAGAATCATTACCAACCGGGGCAAATGGTTACATTTTCATCCGTTTTTACTTCCTGAGTTCAAATTTCGTTAAATGTCGACTTTGATTTTCCTCATATCGGATTCGATAAAATAAGTACTAGTTGAGCACTGGGGTTGATGTAATCAACCGAACTCACTCTCCGAAATTGCGGCCCTTGTTCCAAAATTTGAAACTAATGATGATAAAGAAAAATTGAAAAGAAACATCTGCATAATATGTTTTTCACACACACACACACGCATACACACTCACGCACATTCCATCAATGTACTTGCGCACATATACTAAAGCACATGTGTCCATCTGCTTAACCTAAATTTACTCTTGTTCCTATATTATCCGAAATTCTCAGAATTGGTATTCAAATCTGTCTTTTTGTTGTATGACCAGTCTTTCCGTTACGGTGTATAAACCACTTCTATTGTTATCATCTTTAGAAGGCACTGACCTTTTGCTTGATATAATATGAAACATTCTTTCTAAGATCAGAAATAAGTAGATAGTTTCATTTCACTCTACTTTTCAGTGTCTATGATTGGAAAGTTATGACGAAAATATATCATTCACCGTTGAGGTTACTATAGCATTTAAGGTGTTACCAAATCATAAAATTGTTGAATTAATTTTGTTTCACACATGTTGATTTCTAGATTTCTTATGGCATCACTACATGGCGATCATCTTCAATGGATATGGTTGGTAAATTTAAAATCAATATTTTGTATGACAAATATAGACAAGCGTTCAAATTACTCCTTTAAAACTCAAAAGAGTTTGGTGCAATTATAATATTCTTGAAATTTTGGTAAAGGGTACTAGTCAATCACATAAAGCCTAGTATTTGACTGGCACTTATTTTCCTCGACCCTGAAGAGACGAAAGGCAAGGTTGATTTGGCGGAATTTAAACTCTGAACGTAAAGCTAGAAGAGATGTAGGTAAGCGTTTTGTCCGACATGCAAACGATACTGGTAGCTCGAAGCCTTTTGGTGATATTAAAATAATAATTAGTTTGTAAATTCAACCACGGTGTTAAAAAGATGTACTAAGCGGCCTTGAATGAAATACACGTGTATGAAATCATACGCTGCAGAGAAAGCCTCTTATAGGAAATATGTTTGTAAAACGTACCATTCGGTTATGAATGCCTTTATCGGACAAATTTTGCAGCGTATATCTTTCCATGTCTGAGAATACACGAACATGCTCAATATGACTGTAGACACCTACATTTCATTCCATGCTGTTTAGTGCGCCTTTTATTAAGTAATTTCTGCTTGACAAAGCTTTGCGTACATCAACAAATATACTGTTTGCTGTTCTGGATGGATGGATGATGGATGGATGGATGGATGGATTAATGGGAAACGGTGACAAAAATTAAAAGATGAATGAGAAAGACATAGGTGTCAATTCTTTCTATAGTAATTAATGCATTTAACACAAGACCCAAACAGTTGTTTGAGAAGTTGAAGGATATTGGAAGAGAAGCATGCTATATCGACCTTCAGGAAAGTGCCATCCGGTATTCTGTAAGAAACTTAAGAATGATACTTGAGATTTGAGGAAATTTCTCTTGAAATGTCAAGACCACACTCCTGCTAGCTACAGTAGAATCTAATAGCATTAACATAATAATAATAATAATAATAATAATAATAATAATAATAATAATAATAATAATAATAATAATAATAATAATAATAATAATAATAGTGATAATAATAATGATGATAATAATGCATTCACGGAAACATACATACACACTAACGCGCGCGCGCACGTACACACACACACACACACACAGATATATATGTAAATATCAAATGATGAGATGTGATAACGATTGGTTGATAAAGATTCTTCATTTGTGTATGAAGGTTATCATTGTTTTTGTTATGTCTCAAGCTACTGCAATCTAGCACCTTCGGAGGATCTCTACTCAATCGCTACACGACGGCTACTCAACAGTCACTCAACAGTCACTCAACTCTCTACCACGGTCAGACTACCTTTATTCATATGTCTTCGACGATCCTACTTCTTGGCTTGAGGGCATTGACACAACAGTTTTCATGTTAAAGAAAATCTCAAAAATTTTTCTATGTGACGTGTTTGAAAAATTGTTGAAATTTTTCTTAACATGAAATCAATCGCTTCATTAATACAAAATTAAGTATATACTTTTATATAACTATGATATAAGGGAAAAACTTTTCCTTTGCTGAACAGAGTATCTTTTGGCAGCTATTCTAAATAAAGATAAAGGAAAGATAGACTACAGGTAAGATAATGTGATGCTATATACATGATGTCTGAGTATAAAGATAAACTATTCTAAACTGAAACTCCTGTTGATCCACACCACAACTTCGATCAGCTAGAACGAAACTGGCCTGGAATCATATTCCATCGACGCAATAAAAAAAAAATGAATAAAAGAAAAAGAGAAAGAATAAATGACAATATATATTACACTTGAATTACAGAAAAAAAAAATTGTTCCCTGTGTCTGCAATTTCGTTGTCTATACTTTCTGGACTAGTCCTGACCTGGAGCTAAATAACAAAAGAGACATGTGTTCATAATGTTCGTTCATGCATGCAATTAAATATTACAGTATTGCCAACTGTGAATTCAGCGTACTGATGCTTGGACGAACTCTTTACCAGCAGGTAACAATTACTGATAAGCCTGTAAACAAGCGTATGTTCATCAATATTCGCTTTTTTTCAATTAATATATGGTAATGAGGGAAACAGTTTCAATGGATAGTTAATACTTGCTTGAAGTAATATTAATGATTTCAACTGTGTATCCCCGTACACAAGCGCACATAGAGACATACACTACAAAATCACATGTTAGGGCATACATGTATGCATATATACATATATGGTGGCACTCCAGCATGGCCGCAGTTAAATGACAGAAACAAGTAAACAAAATAAAGAGTATTACACGGGTGAGTTGACAAATGCGAGAAAAAGGCTCTCAGCGCATGTAGTAAAATTTACATATTTTAATATTTAAAACAGTTTGATTCGATTCCAACAACAACAACAACAACAACAACAACAACAACAACAACAACAACAACAACAACAACAACAACAACAACAATAGTAATAATAATACTTTATTTTATTCCTTTTTGAAATTTTATCTTTAGTTTCTTCTTTTCTTTTCCTCTCTGTCTTTCCTACCCCTTTTCTATGACATGACTTTGTAAATGGACAATCTGGTGTGTTTATTTTCATGGCAAACACCTCCCCGCCCAATATATATATATCGAGTTTCTTTGCCCTAGGGGTAAGAATGATACTCAGCAAGAAATGGAAACGAAAATTGAAAGAAGGGGATAATGATAATAATCCTTTCTACTATAGGCACAAAAACTGAAATTTTGTGGGAGGGAACCAGTCGATTACATCGACCCCAATGCGTAACTGGTACTTATTTCATAGACTCCGAAAGGATGAAAGGCAAAGTCGACCTCGGCAGAATTTGAATTCAAAACGTAAAGACGGACGAAAGGTCGCTACGCATTTTGTCTGGCGTGGTAATGATTCTGCCGGCTCATCGTTTTTATAATGATGATGATGATAATAATAATAATAATAATAATAATAATAATAATAATAATAATAATAATAATAATAATAATAAGAAGAAGAAGAAGAAGAAGAAGAAGAAGAAGAAGAGGAATACCTTTCAATAAACTCACTCGATGATAGCACTTCCCTCTCTATTCTCAATTTCCTTTTAAAGTGAAACTTGAAGAAGTCAATGAGAGCATTACCAAAGAGGATTGTATGTGTCTTCATGCCTTTCAGCCTTGTCCACCAAATAACCCACCAAAGGAGGGTGGCGTGATCCGTCCCACACGTGACAACAGCTGTTCGACATAACCCCACAAGTCAGCACTGCCCGGACACTGAACAAGTCCGTGCAGAACGGTTTCGTCACCCTGCGCGCAAATCGGAAGCCCGTCTGACAGCACATGCGTGCCTGCAGAGTTTATCTCGAACAGGTAGTGACCCCCACCCTTCCCCAGTAACACTGCCAGGCCAAGGATATCTGGAGATTATCCATGATAGGCCCCGGAAAGTCCGTGGAACAGACTAGCTAGTTCGTGTTCATCGACGCTCAGAATCTTCCCGAGAACGTCGTTGCACTTTCAAGCCACTAAGCCTCTAGAAATTTCTAAAGCAGAAGATCCATCGATCCCATTGCTCGACTGGTAGATAGCTGTGAGCGCCTGAGGACATTTTAGGTGCCAGGCGCCTGGCCTAGATCTTTTCTTCCCCCAGGATTGTAGCTCCGTCAAGGAGACGAGCTGCGGAAAGACGCGTCTCACAAACGGAGCCCACACACGCTCAACGTCTAGAAGTCGTTGCAGGTGGTTTAACCTAAGCGCGTGTCTGCGCATTAGAAGCCACGGTATACCTAATCCGCCACTCAGAGGATGCTGGCAACAAACTGACCGCCTAATGATTCGAACGCGTCCCTTCCACGAGAATTTAAATAAGAGACGGTCCAACCTGGTCAAGCAGTAACCAGGAAAAGGCACGACGGTCAGGCGATAAATGATAACGGAGGCGATGTAGGCATTCACCACCTCTGCCCGGCCTTACAGGAACAGCTTCCTCTCGGCCCATTTCCGGGCAAGACTGGCCACCCTGTTCGCCACCATGTTTCAATTCTTATCAGTTTGGACGAGACCAAACCAAACCCCGAGCAGTTTAATTGGCCCGTCGGTCCAACGTCCGTCGATACCGTCCGATGATATCGACCTGCCTCTCTAGGATCCCAACCGCAAATCTACCGATTTGTCGGCGTTGATTTTTAGCCCCTGCAACTGACTCATATTCTTGTAGGGTTTTACCGACCATCTCCACTTCGGAGGTGTTCCGACACCATGACGGTGACGTCGTCCGTGTATGCTGTCAAATTTTCATTATTTACATTTGACGGATATTTGTCCTCATCTTGTTTGTTGTTAACACACCGTTTCCCAGTCTTCATCAGATGTCTTGGGGAAATATAGAACTGTATTAGCATATCAAAGTTATCGAATTAGCATATCGGTAACTGGGGAGTAAACATGAATTTATAGTTTCCGGGTGCAAAGATCAATATAATAGGCTAATGTCAGAAATGCAGTGATAAAAGTAAGCGCGGGATAACTTGTAATGAGTATGGATTACAACTGAGAGATTTGGTGAATGTGTGGAATATTGACATAACAGAATAGTGAATTTGACACGAAAAATGCTGAGTATAATATAACTGTATTTACTGGCTATAAAACTTTTGTGTAACTACTATCTTTATATCTTTAAAGATATGAATGACTTCTGGAAATGAGAAAAAATGTCAAGTTTATCGGTACATGAATAAAATGTCGAAGTTCAGGCACTTATAGGATGTGAATTGCAGGTTGCCAGTAACGTCGTTAGATATTTCAAAAATTTCTTTCCGTGGATGTTTGTGCTTGCTTGTGAACAAGGTTTGTTCGCATACATTGACGCACACATACACACACACACACACACAAACGCACGAAAACTAGCTAAATAGGGTTTATTTGTACAGTAATGGATGAGATAAGAGATAATGTGAACGCTTTAAAGTCTAAAGGAGAGAAAAAAAGAAAAAAAAGTCATATGTATGAGTTCTGGCTCTATCAAACTTCAAGGCAGAAGAAAAGAGGATGGAATGTTCTGTCAGAACGTTACAAGTCCTGTTCGTTAATGATTGCTGAGATCTAAAGAATAGTGGTCTTCTGAGATATTCATGCCAGATTCAGTGAAACTCTTAGTTGGTAACATGAAGATATGCAATAATTAAATTTCGAAATCTGTAATTTTGTCTGAGAGCATCGGTGTTGCGACAGATCTTAGATGATAAGACTATTTACACACGCACTCACACACACATACACACACGCACACACACACACACACAAACACACACACTAACACACACACACACACACACACATACACACACACACACGTACACACACACACGCACGCACGCACATACGCACGCACACACACATGCACGCACACACAC
>NC_068982.1:145404832-145407879 GCF_001194135.2 Octopus bimaculoides
GAGAGAGAGAGAGAGAGAGAGAGAGAGAGAGAGAGAGAGAGAGAGAGGTACAGACATACACACAAACATTTAAACACGCCATGATACACGCGATAAGGATAAACCAGGTTAATGAATAATCAAACAACAGACGGACTAATGTATATATGAGGCAAGGCAAATATCTAGATTCGTTTCTATCTATCAATCAATCTATCTATCAATCAATCTATCTATCTATCTATCTATCTATCTGTGCACACACACACACACACACACACACACACACACATATATGTACATTCACACATACATATATATACATTTACACACACATATATATACGGATATGTTTTGTTATTTAGTTGGCAAAAGTTACTCATGGGCTGAGAGCCTTGTGCATTGGTATTTATATATGTATTTCTGTTTGTATTATGAAAACTATCGACGGATCTGTAATATTTACTACGAGCTGTAACTATCAAACGATGGACGTTGTCGTGTGTGTATGATCTGGTACACATATACACACACGCACGCACGCATGCACGCACGCACGCACACACGCACACACACACATATATTTTGTGTATCTACATATTTTGGAATTTATTTGAGAGAAGCTACTTATTTGATTCATAGCGACTGGGGCGTTTCAGGAAATTTGTTAAAGCCTCAACGAAGTGCAGTACTGCAGCAGTGTAATACTATTATGAACAGCTTATTCGATTTCACATCATAACTTATATATTTCTTGAAACAAAGATTATGTAAACTGAAAAACTGTATAAGAAATATTGAAAGAATATTTTATGCCTGCAGCTTCATTATTGTATTGACTTTACACAACTGAAAGAGTCAAATACTTCCGGAAGAAAAACAGGATGTATTTCATGTTTCTGTATAAATCCTTAGAAACTTATAATTTTCAAAATAACTGTGGAGCACACACGGATATATGAATGTAGTGATTACTCCTGCAAAATCGGGATATCTGAGAAATAAATTCCACGAAGTTGGGTGGCTGTTGCAGGGAGTGTCACTTGTAATCCTGTCCGTTAGACGCCGCTGAACAGGCCATTTGATCTGAGATGTACAACTTATTACTCCCACATACCATCTATCTTCTGCTGCTTAATTCTTCCCACCCCTTTTATTAATTTTCTTTGTTTCCTTTTTGAGGTTGTTGGCAGAAGTAAAGAAAATGGAGAGTGGAGATTCCGAATCTGCAAAAGAATCTGCATTTCAAAATTTAAATCCCACCCTCTCATTATGATTATGATTCTGAAAAATAAATTTGTAAAATTTCAAATTTTCAAAAAAATACCCCACCTCCCATACGCCCTATGACAAGAGATGAAATTAAAGTGTGTTCTTTGCTAATGTTTCACGCATGCATAGAATTATAAAACAGCAGACGCAAAAAGTATCTAAACAGAAAACCTGACGTGCTAGAAACAGATTTTCAAAATTTTAATACGAATTACCAAAGAAGAAAAAATTTCAAAGCTTAAATACCTCCCACCCAATTTCTTCATTTTTCACTTATTTTAGAAATATATTTTGGTGAAATACGTAGAAAAATATGGAGATTATGATTCTAAAGAAAATTGTTTGTAAATTTTGTCACCCTATGACAAAAAGTGAAAAATTTCCCACCCCTTTTTCTCCATGATTTGATCTTTTATACTTTTAATACATGTTTTCTTTCTTTTCTTCTTGTTAAAACACGTTGTTGATAAAATCTTACATTAAACTGACGGATTAATCAATACTTTGTGTAGGGTACATATTCATGAGGTGCATACTAATGCGGCCTGCACAGCCATCGTCAGACTCTGGTACGATTGAGTCCATCCTGGCTTGACATAGTCTCAGTTAAGTTAAAATTAACTGGGGTACTCACGCGGCGTGCGTGTGTGCGTGCGCGCGCGCTTGCATGTGTGTGCGTGTGTGTGTGTGTGCAAAGTAACAGGCCTTCAAGCGTTGAAGACAGTAAGGTTGGGTAGGCTTAATGACTTTTGAGTAGGACATACCTGTCTCACTTGTAGAAATACGACTGAGAATTCGAATTCTTTTCCATTCGGTTTATACGTCAGCATTCAAATGTATTGTTTTTGTGTTAATGACTAGCAGACATGATCCTTGTTTATTCAAGTATCGAGTGCATTGCTTCCATCATTAACATTTATCATGTACTCATTTCTGTCATAGTACTGCCACCATGCTGGAGCACCGCCTTTGATGGTTTAGCCGAAGAAATCCAACTTATTTCTCTAAGTCTAGTGTCTATTCAGTCGTCACTTTTGTTGAACCGCTAAGTTATGGGAACGTAAACCAATGCATCCTGGTTGTGAAGCGGTGTATGTGTGGAGAAAATACAAAAGCAGATATGCGCACGTCTACATACATACTTGCAAACTGTCACAAATATAGGTAAAACTAGATTACCCGTGATCCGTCGGGTCACCTGGAAAGTCTGAGTTTCCGAGCAACAGTGTTTTGTTTGATGGTTTTCTTTTTTCTGTTCCAGGTTATTTCGTATGCTTTCAACGAATCTTACATCGAAATCACGCGTAAACAGCTCCTTTTCCTGGAAAAGGCAAGATTTGGCTGCTATTTCTTGTACGTCCAGATACCACGTAACAGGTATTTCGGCTCCTTTATCGCAAATAGCTGTTACGTGGTAGCAGGGCGTGCTAGAAATATCAGCTAAATCTTTGGAACTGAGATATGTTGAATGCACTGGAAAAAAGTTTTGTAATGGTATTCCCTTGGAGCGATCTTTCACTTTGACTCTCAGAACTGTCGCTTTGACGCCCAGAACTGTCGTCCGGATCAGTTGCTTTTGTTCGTTAATTTCCGTAAAAAAATTAATTTACATTTGCTTTAAAGTGGAAGAGAGAAGAAAGTGGAAGATATATGCACGTGTATATGGAATGGACCTATGTGTGTGTGTGTGTGTGTGTGTGTGTGTGTGAGAGAGAGAGAGAGAGAGAGAGAGAGAGAGTGCCACTTATAAATACATGAGAACACTCATGTTCACTCACTCTCTCTCTCTCTCTCTC
>NC_068982.1:145407889-145409401 GCF_001194135.2 Octopus bimaculoides
CCCTCTCTCCCCCTCTCTCTTTCCCACTCTCTCTCTTACACACACACACGTCCATTTCATATACACGTACATAAAACTTTTACTTTCTCCTTTCTTTCCCTTTAAAACAAATGTAAATAAATAAAAGGTTTTTAGGGAAATTAATGAACTCCGGATGTCAGTTCTGAGTCACTTGAAAATAATTAAAAATACATTAAGATATTGTCTGTTCAAAGAAAGCTAAAATATAAATACTTACTGTACAAACAACTTACATTTTTGAAATCACTTTCAGTTTAAAATATTTCTAAATTATTAAAATATCGTGTACGTCAAAAAGTCGACTTTATTTTTATCTTAGAGAACACGAAGACCATGTGTGTGTATATGTCACAGATAGTGGACTGTGTTTGTGTTGATTGACACACCTTGACATTCGTTATATGTGTGTGTATTCTGTATGTGTGTATGTGTATTGACGTCACGGAAGCCATGTTTTTTTTCAAGAAATAACAAACAAGAATTGTGATTGATCATTTTCATTAATAAATAAAGGTCTAAATATCATAAAAATTTGTATTACAATGCCGAAGATAAGTATAAAAATAAATATACAAAAAAGAAAATTAAGATAAAATGTACTATTTCTGGTATAAGCAAACATCTCTAGAGTTTTAGTATTATTACGATAAGTCTCAGACAGCATGGCCCATAAAGAAGTAGAGGACCAAGAATGAATACTTCAGGAGAATAAAGTGAGTTCTTTAGAAATCTCTGCTTACAACAAATATATTGCTCATAACACCTTTGCAGTGCTTGTCCTCACGTCTACGCTTTGATTTCTGAACTGGTCTCAATGACGTAGATGTTTGAACTCACAAGCTGTTTAGTGTTGGAAAAAACTTCAATACTAATGGATATGTAGACAGGTTATACTTCACAAGCAAGGATGATGGTTGTGGTCTGAAATCTGTACTAATGTCATATTAAGCACGTATTGTAACAGTGAAGCAATATCTGTAGCAGATGAAAGAGACTATCTGTCCAAAATTTTGACCAAGAAATCTACAACATAATCAGAACTAACGGACTTGAGAAGAGTTATGAAAAAAGAAAAGTGGGTAGAAATAAAGGACATCTATAGACCATTGATAATGAGTTTGGAAAGCTAGCACTCAAGATGCATTTTGACTTTCAGCTTCCTACCTATTATTGTTGGAGCAAGAAGTTACATACTAATTCGTCTGAATCAAAGTATGGCTGAATTTGGGTTTTGTGGGCGAGAACGCAAATCCCTAATACACACGCTACATATGATCACAATATATGGGACTAAAAACCTTCAAGACCTCTTTAAGAATTAAGGGATGACGAATAAAAGAAGATGCTTACCTTCGCAACCCTGCTACCAAGTACGTGACTAATCGAAACTTATTCTAAATTACAAAGATATACATATATTTGAGCACTTCTTTTGCAGTCTTATATAAACTTTTTTGTTTCTTAATAGGAGACAAATATTATTACTTATAT
>NC_068982.1:145409485-145410427 GCF_001194135.2 Octopus bimaculoides
TACTTCTCGAATAATACATTTTTATAATTTACATAATATATAATCTTTTACATTTCACTTGTTTCTTTATATCTTTTAGATTAATCAATTTTTTTTTAAATTTTCAATTTTCAAACAATTGCCACGTTATGTTGGCAAATAATCTTTACTCTAGAGTAATGTTACTGAATGTTTCTCGTTGAGAGATTTACAAATAGAAATTTTCTTTTTTATTAGATCGGTGATTGTTTGTCACTATGAAAATTATATATTTCGAACAAGAATTTAGCAGCGCCACCCCTAGCCGAACCATTAGTCTGTCCTGCTGAAGGAAAATAACCAAGAAATCGCGATACACAGATATTGTTTGTGCTGTGTGGGGATGCTAAACTCACTTGTTCGAAAATATAAGGACACAGATAATATGTCGTTTAGCCAATTGGAGACAATGTTTCCTGAGGCTAAACAACAGTAACATTCGTCCTAAATCAGGACTGCCATGTTATGTGGGCAAATAATCTTTACTGTAGTGTACTGTTACTGAATGTCTCTCGTTGAGAGATTTACATATAGAAATCTTCTATTTTAATATATTACCTATTTCGCTAAAACCCCTTTTTACCCTAACGCCATATCTACTCCCCCACTTACGAAGGTTTTGCAATGTATTGCATAATTAATATCATATTTTATTACTGCTAATTCTAGACTCTTAATCTTAATATTTTTAATGTTTTAATTCTTTAAATTTGTAAACATAATATATTATATATTTAACCCCAATTACTTTTACCTGCAGTCTTCTTCATAAAGCTGTTATATAAGTATCGCTAGCTAAGTTTTAATTTTCAGACTATATGTCTTCTTTATTTAAGTATTTATCTATTGTTTCTATATATAGTTTCTCTATACTCTCTTTATATTCACTATATATATATATATATATATATATATATATATATA
>NC_068982.1:145410437-145414422 GCF_001194135.2 Octopus bimaculoides
ATATATATATATATATATATATATATATATAAATATCTTCGATTCACCTACGCAATATTCGTTCAAAACTAATATAACTTATGAATTTCGTGACCACTTTTCTTAGTTTCTGATTTAACACTTTAGGGCACACCTACGCCAATTATATTTTCCCCGCTTTTTCATTTTTTACAAACAACATTACTCCTTCACCACACACATCACGACTACCCTACCCTCATTAACATTTTTATTCATTGACAATTGTCAGGGTTATCAATTTAATCGTATTTTCCCTTTTGTCTACTTAATGTTGTCGCTAGTGAATGTTGTCTTGTCAAATTAATTTTCACCCATCAAATAAAAGTTGGTAGCAGTAAATATGCTGTACTCTTCTTCTTCTTCTTCTTCTTCTTCTTCTTCTTCTTCTTCTTCTTCTTCTTCTTCTTCTTCTTCTTCTTCTTCTTCTTCTTCTTCTTTTTCTTCTTCTTCTTCTTCTTCTTCTTCTTACATGATTTCTGTACTAATTACTCACCCACTAACCTCGCTTTTATTTATTTCGGTTCCTCCCGATATAAGCACAAAGCAATGTCTGGAATACACACAATGTTAAAGCACATCTTTGATTCAAGTCTGATGAAGTGGCACTCTAATGTCTAAGACCACAAATATTACGTAAATTTTCACTTCGAATTTTTGTGTAAAATAGCGTTGCAAGCAGAGATGGTACTGAAACAATTGTAACAAATCATTAAAGATATGTTTAAATCTTTCCTTGTCTTCTTATTACTTGGATTATAATTTGGTCTACACCAAACCTACACAACGGTGTTACCGTCGTAAAACAAGGATTTCCTACACTTGAATAATTTTGGCATTGGTCTTGAATCCGACAGTGTTGATAACCCAGAATTAGGGTTGACTGCTTCTCTGAAAATACCCTATCTTTATACCCTACCAGGACCTAAGATTATATATGCACGAGTATACATATACAAGATCTTTTCTGTTTGGCTGCATCTGTAGAAATTTCAAAGTTTAGTGAAAATGTTAAATCTTGGCCTATTGATGTAATTTTGCACAATGAATCTCAGGGTTAATTCACTTTTTCCAGAAATTAAAAACAAAAAAAAGTTACAGAGGTTTAAAGTTTGATAATTTCTACCCAATCAGAAAACAAGCTCTGGAAGCTGTGATTTTAGGCGTGACAGCACATGTGGTCAACCATAAACAACTGAAATATTGACGGAATTCTGCTTTTCATATTTTTTTTATATTTTGGAATTTAGAGAAAAGTCTTCCGAATTTGTATTCTACACACAAAACTTCATACGATTATGTAAAAACCACCTCACAAAAAAGAAAAAGATTTTGGAGCATGATATATCTCACGACCATCATTTAATAAACTAAAAATGACCGCGTGAGTAAGCAGCTTGATGACAACTTGGCTCGTTACAACGGAAACAAGCACTATATGTCTGTGGCTTTCGATTGGCTAAAATTACCCAAAATTTACAAACTTTAAAAAGCTATTAACTCTTTATTTATTAATTTATCCGAAAATGAATTTCATGACAATGATTACTTTACAAAACTACATCAATACGCTAAATATGAAATTAATTGGAACAAAAATTGAAACAATTGAAAAGTGGCAGCTAAACAGAAATGATCCTCCATACACGGACACATACATATCTATGAGACAGGATTCTACACCAATTCTTTGAATCAAATTCACTCACAAGGTATTGTTCGGCCTGGAATATCGTAATAAACACTTTCCCAAGTTATCGCACAAGGGGCCTGAACCTGAAACTATTCTTAACTATGCTTCTGTTTATGTATGTTCTGTCTGTTAATATTTTCCTATATAAACTTGTATTTTTGAGTGCATTGCTTCTTGTTTTAAATGCATAGTGTTTGCCAGTAAGATGTCGTATTTGTATGGCAAATATAGCAGGTGTTCACGTCTAGTTTACAATAGCCATGTTTGCAATTAAATTTATGAAACATTTTGGTCATTAGTAGGTTGATTGATTACTTGGCTGCTTTCGTTGCGAATGACAATGCTTTGAATATTTGAGAAATTTGTAGTATATTATTAGTGGTGGTGTATCTGATACTGTTATGCATTATACATCCTATCTTAGTTTTGTTTCTTTGCTAACGTCATGAATAAGTCTGTATTTCGTTTGCATTAGATTCATGTAATATAGATTAGCTATTGTTTGTGTATTTTTAAAATGTACTTGGTGTATAGTGTATTTATTTTGATGTATTTGTTTTTACACTGTCTGATGGTTTCCGTACATGTGTTAGTATATTCGTTGTAAAATAGTGTCTGTTTATTCTGAGTATTTCCTGATCCAGCGGATCGTTCTGTGGTGGAGAACCCAAAAGTCCTTTAAATAGATATTTCATCGTGGCACTTTGTATCTGTGTGGAGATTCTTTTTCACCATGTAATTATATGCATTTACACACACACACACACACGAACACACACACACATACACTCACACACGCACAGTCCACACCACACTCGTACACACACCCTTATACACACACTAATAAATACTCACACATGTACACACACATGTACACACACATATATAATATATATGTATATATACACATATATTCTTATACATACATTTCATATAGTTATGTGCGCGTGTGTGTGTGTCTGTGCGCGTATCTTTGTGTGTATAAATACACGCAGTGTGCGTGAATGATTTACATTCAACATTTTGCCTTGCTTTATTTGACCTATAATCATAGACATTTCTAAAGTGTCCCCTCAGACTTCATCTTACAACGCGTAGCAAGGACAACACAATTCATGTTTTATACTTGATTCAACAATAAATATGAGATAGTTGTGACTGTTGTTTCTATCCGGTCGAGTCCACATTTATCTTATGTCATATGCTTGTGTGTGTGTGTCCGTGTGGTTTGGTAATTTATTCCTATTTTGCAAAATAATATCTACCTTCTTATTACGTAACTTTGTGTTCAGTTTATGCGGGAAGGGAAGGTTAAGTTCGTAGAATAATTTTCTGAACAGCGATGTTTATTTTGGGAGGTGTTTGGTTAAACTTGACTGCAGTGCAAATACGATAGAGAATGTTATCATATCGTTTACAATACTTGCTCAGACTCATATTTTTTCCAGCATAATTTTCTTTTAATCAGCGATAATTGCACGCACGAAATATAGTGATAACCGCGTTAGATGGCAAACAATGATGGCAATAGCAGACAACAAACGAAAAACGACAACTACGAATGTGACAACAAAGACAAGAAAACACTAATGACAAAAGCAACTACAAAATTAATAGATGTTACTAGATTAACTAAAAGAATGCATTGAGAATGAGTAAAGTGGTGAAGAAACAAAAACGTCTAATATACAAAAACGTAAAAATACTAGCAATATTAAATAAATAACGCAAAGTGTGAAAGATTTTAAAAAATTATATCAGATAATGAACTAACTAGAACAAAACAGCAATTAAGTGTATGATAAAACCGGCGTCATCGTCGTTATCTTCAGCATCGTCATCATCATCTTCATCACGACAGCAATAAAAACGACTACAAATGTGATGGTTTTACGAAGAAAATAATAACAGTAACAGAAAAGGCAACAACGATTTGATGTCGTTTTAAACAATAGCAAAAGCGATCGCTGCGAAACCGGTTGCAATAACTACATAATTAAGTTAACACCGGATCATGAAGGACCTTCAACGTAAACGTCCTAATTACAAGAAGTAGCGACTGCTTTCCTCAATTCTCACCTTACAGTCTTAGATAAACGAAGAACATTTTCGATAATAATGGAAGATATTTGATCAAAGTATGTTCGATCAAGACTGACGCGGTATTATAATTAAAATCAAACAATTGTCTCAAGAAGCGAAATATTGTTTGCACCAATTGATTCAGTACTCACACACACACACACACACACACACACACACACACACACACAC
>NC_068982.1:145414432-145416932 GCF_001194135.2 Octopus bimaculoides
ACACACACACACAGATACACACACGTGCACACACTCACACACACACACACACACACACGCTTGCTCGGACGCGCGCACACACACATACAAAAGCTAACTAGATAACACCTAATAAAATAAACTATCTTTTCAAACTACGAGCAAAGGAGGCTCCTTGCTATTCTATTAATCTTATTAAGGAAGTAGAACGTTGCAGCACTAATTAGGATTAACGTATCTGATCGTGTTGCTTTCGAAATATTTTATCAGGAGTGAGTGTAAAGGAGTTAGGGAGGTCTTTCAGGAATTTAGGTAAGTTCATTCGGAGATCATTTGTCATGCTAGACTATCTTTGAGATATCGTTCCACAAGGGAAAGACCCTAGTTGCTATGCTATCTTATCTATTACTGTAAAGCGAATGCAAGTATAGTGAAATATTTATTCCAATTGTTTAAATTCTAAGACTAAATAACCGTCCTCATTACATATTCAATATATTCTTTCCGGATGGGACTATTTGAATATAGCAGTGTTCGTGGAAAAGCGAAATAACATTCATACGCTGAAATTGTGGACCTCAAGAAAAATTATCACATATTATTAATTAAATAAAACAGAATGCCGAAAATATTACGGAAACTGGCACCCCTATCAGACGAGCTTGTTTGTATTTAGTTATACAGTTCTCCATAAGTATTGACAGGAATATTGTAATTTCAGAACTAAAACATGAAATTCATCCCTTTCTGATGAAGGAATTCT
Source organism: Octopus bimaculoides (assembly GCF_001194135.2). NCBI lineage: Eukaryota > Metazoa > Mollusca > Cephalopoda > Octopoda > Octopodidae > Octopus > Octopus bimaculoides. The sequence continues at coordinate 145,415,175 of NC_068982.1, forward strand.
TAACATCTTTGATGGTAGCTACCAACGTGGACCGTATGATATTTGCTAACACTGGTTTTAACAAACTATTATCTATATAACTATTTATAGTGTTGATATTTTACTAGCAACATCGATTATGCAGACATATGTTTAAAAATATCCTTGCTGCGTCCATTCCGTCATTTCAGTTAACTGGATAATAATTTCATCCAATGAAAGGTCTCTTAATTCAAAATTGCACAGTGTGATTTTAGGGAAATTTAGCCGCAATTTCTAAGTGATCGCGTGACATGGCAGAAGCGGCAACAATATATTTCAGACAACATCCTATCTTAAATAAGAAGGAGGTATTGGATGTTTTGTTAAGAAAGAGTTACAGAGCCACAGTTAGAAAACTTCGGATCATCTGTCTGCTCCATCAGATTTTACCGTAAGGTAAATAACAGCAATGACACTGACTGCAATTCAAGAGAATATTACTAACTTAGAATTTCGCATGCGTGGACAAAAAAGTATAAATATAAAAAAAGTGCTTTGCCTTGAGGAGGAATTAGTGTTACAATGACTGCCATAATTATTGCATAAAGAGTGATGTCTTTTTTTTCCATTATACTCTCACTGCTTTCGATTTGTCTATATTGTACAATTAGAAAAGTCAGTTTCCAACGAATGGTGCTGTACGAAACGTTATGTTATTGCTCTTTCTCGAGGCAAACTAAGTTTCAAGTTAAGGATATTTCTTGAAATGTTATATTGTTCGTTTTCTTTGTGTTAAATATATTTCACTTTGAAATGTTTATATTCACTAAATCCTGATATAGATCATAACTAATTTACATGGACTTATCTATTTGCTGTATTAGAATGCATTACCTGTATATATGTGTGTATTTGAGTGCGCAACATGGGAATGCTTGTGTGTACGAGTCACTTAAATAACCAAATAGCCCCCACACATAATATATGTAATCTATTTCAATATAAAGTTTTCGTCGTGTAGTCCTAGGTAACGCCTCGAACTGTGATATGATATGGAGTCATTTGATTGAACTACAAGGTACGACCCACACATCTTTTTGTCAACATCAGGTCCGTAAGATTACGCAGCGCTCGTCGACATGCAGAGATGAATTGTATGATGTAAAGTCTTAATCTGAAGATGAAGAACTATTCCCACTCTCTGGTGTATTTCTGTTGCCTGTAAATTATGGTGGTGACTGCAGCGAAGGTAGGTTAGAAGTATTCTGCTAGAGCACTGCATTTGGGGTTCATCTGCGTTTGCCTTTAACACTACAACTCATCATAGCTGTGGGCGTGTGTGAAATTTGTAGTAATTTAAATGTGATAAGAAAGGAGGTTTTGGATTAGATAGATAATATTTAAGGCTGTTGTTGAAGAGAACATTTGAGATGATTTTTCGTAATATTTGAGTGGTGTTGTAGCAGTGTCTTAAGGACGATGAGATGGGGTGTGTGTCGTATAATCTTCGAATGTGGGGTATCTGTTTCGTTTGTGTAAGAATGGCAATGTCATGTAGTTTTATTTGAAAAATAGATGGCGGAACTCGCGGACTTGTTCCAGAAAATGCTGATCGTAATATTGTTCATATACGATTTATTGGTTGAGCGACTTGACAAATTAAATGATAGATCATTTGTTTTATTTATTTAGACAGGACTTAGTATTTTTTTGCATGATTAGATAGTAGGAAATAGAGTCAGAACGTATACCTGTTGTGCGTTGTAGGTTTATGTTACTTAAAACATCATGTAACTT
>NC_068982.1:145421932-145425214 GCF_001194135.2 Octopus bimaculoides
CAGTTCCGATGACGTATGGTGAGAAAAAAATCAGAGAAAAAGGAAAGGTTGTGTCATTTGCATAAAAGTGGACGTTGTTGGATATGGTAGAATCTAAGTCATTGATACATAGAAGTAATATAGTAGTGGCAGGACAATACCGAATCCTGGCAATGACTAGAGCTGGAAAGGACTCCATCAATACATATCCGCTTTAATCGGAGACTACAATGGAAGAATTTGCTGATGTCGAAGGCAACAAAATTTCTTTCCCGGAACTTGTCTAAAGTGAAATCCTACTAGTATCTCACACACACACACACACACACACACACACACACACACACACACACACACACACACATGCACACACACACACACAAGATTAGATCTCCAGTAGATCTGGTTCTGCGGAAGCCGTAGTGGATGTCCGTGAGGAGAGAGAGGCTCAAAGTGTTGGATAGGTTCAGAGTTAATGGCTGCCTTCGTTATCTTAGAGATGTTCGAGGTGAGAACAAGAAGACAATATTTGGCTGGATCTGAGAGATTTCTTTCCTTAGAATGGAAAACACTAAATGTCGCCAAATATCAAAGTATACGACCAAAGATTAAGAAATTGAAGAATTTGGTGAATATAACAGCAACTTCTGGAATTCAACATTTGAGTTTAATAGAAATATTATTTTCAGGGCCTGTAGCTTTACCTGTTTGAAGGAATTGGAAGTATTTCATTACATTGCCTTTGTGTATGTGGGATGAGGAAAGTGGAGAGTGGTTGGGTTAAATGGATAGATTTGGCAGGAGTTTTACCGAAGGATGTGTAGTGTGGCTGTTGTTCCAAGAAAAAAAAATGGAACGAAAGGAGTAACAAGTCTTCTAATAAGGACCAAAATTGAACTATATGTCAAACGTTTCTGCATTGTATTGATTCACGAATTAACTTGTTTTAATTACATTTGTCGATACACATCCTCGGACAATAGCTGTTTTCCATGACTTAGTTCATGACAAATTCTTTGATTCAAACGAAAAAATTATGGATTATCAGCATATTTTACAAAATACTTTTTATCACACTCGACATCAGGAAATTAAATATATGCATGTGTGCACGTGAGTGTGATGACACGTGTGTATATCTGTATGTGCATTGGAAAAAAACTTTTGCAAAACTACCTGGTATAAAATCGGAGCTGAGAATGGAAATTTCTCACTGGAAAGAGACATACAGCAAAGCATAAATTTAGCAGAACTTTTTGTTCAATTGATTTTCCAGCTACTTTTTTTCCTATTAAGCTATTGAGAGATATTATCATCCCACGTATCCCATTATTGAAAGTGAGATATTTTCTGATTTTGTACATATTTAAAACATTTTGTTCTACATTAATTAAAGGTTCATTGAAACAGCCTATGCATTCACCTACAAAAGCTTTCATCCATAAGAAATTTCCGCTCATATCTACAAAATGTTTCCTAATTTTAACCATTTCCATGTAATCTTTGCACAGTTAGCTTTGATCAATCTATTCTCATAGATTTTGATAAAGGTCGTTATTTCAATGGCTCTTCATTTTACCAATTCGAAACTGAATGTTTCGAGACTTGAATAAATCATTTTAGATAACATTATGTCGTCTAGACTTATAAAACGAGATATAGTTATATATTCTAACAATTGTATACTTGAGTATATCAGCCACTATATTTTATGACTTGAAGTCAACTTACAAACTTTCTAAAATCAGGATTGCTTTGAATATGTTACGTGTCTCCTCATAGAAAAGGTAATATATATGGAATTAGTTCCAATACTTGCGTTATTTTTCCACTTCGATGATTTTACAATATATATGGATTAATTCCCCATTAGAAGTAAACCGTTGGCACTGTAGGGAAACATATCAGTATATCAGACCTTAAGTTGCTATGAGAACTAGAAGCATTTATCACAAGTGAAACCATGTCCATAATCATAAAATGTGAAAGACAAGTCAGTAGAGAAAATCAATGTGTATAATTTTTATTAGCAAAATAGAGACATTTTCTTTCCCTCAAATAAATGTTATACAAATCAAAATACATTATTTTGAAAAGTAAGAGAAATGTTTGTACAATATAGTTGATTCAAAAGATATCCTAAAATTTATGAAACACCTAGTTGTAGAATGTGTTCATTGTAATGGAATCTCGTATTGTTTTTGAAAACAACGTTATATAGTTAAGTTAATGTTAGCATATTTAATGCAGGAAGCATTTAAAAGAATTCATCTTTATATTCAAATATTTGTTAAAGATTTATGACTCTTTCCTCAATGAGGATTATTATTTAATCTTTGATTATATTATATGCTCATATAAAACAATATTAAATAACTAATATAAAAGATAATTGCTAATTTAGTGCTTAAATTACTGTTTATGGCTACTGCTGGGGGAAAAGGCCCTCTTAAATTATTCAGGCTGTACGGAAAGTGTGGAATTAGTTTACAATTGAAATTTAAGTCCAAAATTTACGAACCGGCTTAAAACCAATCTCGTCACACTAAAACAACAAATTCATTATATAGAGGTATAAAATGTTAATTACTTTGGAATGAACATGGAACAAGCATTTGATTAGAGTTATATTAGAGTTATTACTGATGTCATCAATTGAACAGTAAAAGAGAAAGTAATGGCTAATGAAAGAATTAGCTGACTACCAAATTTCAATACTGTTTTGCGCGGTTCTTTATTGATCACTACCGAATTCGTACACACTGACATCCAAAGAAGCAACATGAGCAATTGCTTTGACAAAATAACATCTTGGACCTATAAGACAACAAAACTATTGAAAACTCTTGTATGCTTCACAGATGACGTCATATTATATAATGTTTAGTATCATGTTAATGCGCACACGCATGCATCACCCACCACAAAAACAGATGATACGAAGAACACTTTGTAATAAATTGACAACTATGAGACGCTTGTTTTCAGCATCTATCTATCTATCTATCTATCTATCTATCTATCTATCTATCTATCTATCTATCTACCTGTTTGTCTGTCTGTCTGTCTGTCTCTCTCTCTCTCTACTATACTCTTTTACTCTCTTTTTACTCTTTTATTTGCTTCAGTCATTTGACTGCGGCCATGCTGGAGCACCGCCTTCAATCGAGCAAATCGACTCCAGGACTTATTCTTTATAAGCGTGGTACTTATTCTATCGGTGTCTTTTGCCGAACTGCTATGTTACGGGGAAGTAAACACACCAGCATCGGCTGTCAAGCGATGTTGGGGGGACAAACACAG
>NC_068982.1:145425224-145429303 GCF_001194135.2 Octopus bimaculoides
GTCTACCAAATCCACTCACAAGGCTTTGGTCGGCCCGAGGCTATAGTGGCCAAGGTGCCACGCAGTGGAACTGAACCCGGAACCATGTTGTTCGTTAGCAAGCTACTTACCACACAGCCATTCCTACGTCTATGCAAATATTTTAAATGAAGCAATTTCATTACACATGTCTAATATGGAATATTTAAACTAGCAGCACTTCATACACGCCGTATTACTTCATCTATGGAGAATTAGTAGATATTAATGAATGAATTTAGTTTTAATTTTCACAGTTGCGTGCTATAGCAATTTAGAGATTCTAAACCGATGAGAGCATGGCAGGTGAATTTGACCATACTGAAAAAGGTGTTGTAGCATTGTCAAAAATTAATGTCTGGTACCAGATTAAGAAAAAAATACAGGAATAAAAACAACAAATTAGAATTATTCTGAATATGCAACCGCTTTTTAAATTGAAACTCATTACATCGTAAATTTGCATAAAAATATTTCTCTCCGATTCAGATGAAAAAATGTTTTAAACTTCTAACTACAACGTTGTACATAGACCTTGCTTGAGTATAATAATTTTCTTTTTGACATGCTTAAAATCATATTTTCAATTTTCACATTCAAACAAGCAATTTTTGTCTTTCACTATAACATTTTTTCTTTCACATTAGACATTACCTTCATGCTTATCTGATGAAAATCCTGGTTGAAATGTTATATTTCTTATTTTATCACTAGACAACATTATATTTCATTCATTTTCAATGTATGAATACAAATGTTTATGTATTAATAAAGAAAACTTAACAAAGAAAACTAGTGCAAAAGACACCAAAGATTAAAGGGGAAAAGATGTGGTGTTACAAGTCCGACAGCTGCTTCTGGGGGCTCGAGGTTACTTCATAATGATTGCAGATGTAGTTCAGAATTCTATCTCTCCAACTTGAAGACGGAGGCCGGATGTAACCAACGTTTACTTGATTCCATTACTGGTGGCACATGCTAGTGAACTACATCTACCAATACTATGAGGTAACTCCGAGCCTCCAGAAACAGCTGTTAGACTTGTAACACTATACTTTCCCCACTCTAATTTTATGAGTCTTCTGTACTCTGGATAACTTTGCTCTGTTAATATATAAATATGTATATATTTATACTTGAATATTCGTCTTCTGAAAATTTTCAGTCTTTGTCTTCTCTCTATTTACATGTGTACATGTATAAATATACTATATCAAACACAAGAAGTTTTATTTGCTTATTTTCATAATTGTTTCCATATCTGCTCACCTGAATTTCTCTTATAGCCAATCGTTACCTCGCAGAGTTGGTCCTCGGTAAATTCAAATCATTTAAAAGCTACGAAGTGTTTTGTATATTCTTTTCTACTCTAGGCATAACGACCGAAATTTTTGGTGAGGGGGCAGTCGATTAGATCGACCCCAGTACGCAACTCGTACTTAATCTATCGACCCTGAAAAGATGAAAAGCAAAGTAGGCCTCGGCGGAATTTGAACTCAGAACATAAACACAGACGAAATACCGCTAAACATTTCGCCCGGCGTTCTAACGTTTCTGCCAGCTCGCCGCCTTAAGTGCTTTGTATATTGAGAATCTCTGGATTTCATCTGTTCACTCTCTCTTTCTATCACTTAGTACACACACACTCAGACACACACACACACACACACACACACACACACACACACACACACACACACACACACACACACACACACACACACACACACAAACACACACAAACACACACACACACACATACACACATGCTGTGTGTGTATGTCTTTGTGTCTCCATCACCGCTTGTTCAGCCGGTAATGGTTTATTTACGCCTCTGAACTGAGCATGTCGTCAAAAGAACCGATAAAGTAGGTACCATGATTGAAAAAGTTCCCAGGTTGGATCTTTGGTCTAGACAGTGGCCTTGCAAGCCTGCAGTCCAATAACTAAAACAAGTGAAACATAAAAGATAAGAGATAAATTTAATATCTATTATATTCCTTTGCCTTTAACGTTATGGCAGTTATCAACTCGTGTTAGGAGCTAGAATTTACGCGGCAATAAGCTATGCAGTTACTTAAGCTTTAGTTAGTAGTGAGCCAGACTAGATAGTAAGTAAAACGCATCTACTTTAACATACTTAAAGTTATTTTAACATTTCTCCTGAGAATATTTGTTACTATATGCGCGTACACAACGAACATACTCTCACCATCTCTGGCGTACACACAAACACACACACACACACACACACACACACATACACACACACCAACACAAATAAACACATACTCACACACACACGGCGCAAACATACCAACATCTTCCCTCTACCCTTTTCTCTTTCTCTCTCAATATACATACATACCTTTACACACACATACACACACACCTATATACATATCGCTCGCATATATATATATTTCTATCGGAGAACCGTAATCTTTTCATAGAAGCCCAGGGTTATAAATACACATAGTTTTCTATGCTTTTATTATCTATCTGAATTCTGGTTTTCTGGAGGTAATTTCTTGGCAAGCCAAGTTCCTAGCTAAAGCGAAATCATTTCATATTATTTACGTCATTGCTGTCCTTGGGAATCTCATACCGTCACAAATTTCCATTTTACCTTATATTCAATGTATAAATTTCTTTATCTGTATAAGAAACATTTATTTATAGTATAATGGTAGAGAACTGACACGGAGATACATTACATTATTTCTATATGAAATAACGATGGAAAAAATGTATGCTGTCGCTCAACTTTCTAGAAATAGTCGCCAAATCTTTCCCAAAACACAACATTCCGTTTTAGAGCAGTCAATTATATTGAATAATGTTGGCCTAATAGCACTGTTTCTTGAGTAAAAGACAGTATGGTTATTCTAAGCCTACTCATTGAGAAGCGACTTATAGGTGTGCAGCAGTAGCAACTGCAGCCACAAACATTACCATCAGTATCAACAATATGGATTATGAATCATCTGAGTTCTGAGATTAAATCATATGGGACTAAGCAAAATAAATAAGTTTAACATACTGACATTATTCATAATACTTCTACCTTATCCTCTCATCCTACACACACACACACACACACATATATGTATATATATAGGTGTGTGTGTGTATGCATATGCATATATATATATATATATATATATATATATATATATATATATATATATATATATATATACATATACATATAAGATCCAGGGACCGAGGTGTAGGAAGAAAGTTAGCTTCAAGCAATCTGTAGTAAATATAACAACAAAACAACTTTCAAGGACAATAGTGGCTTATTGAGACAGAAGGTTGTGGATATTTTTCGTATCAAAGTAAGATAAACTGAAAAAAGTTCTTTTTATATTTCACGGTAGGCGACCAAGAGATACGGAATGGAGTAGATAAGATCCTGGCTACATATGTTTCATAGAGACCAGAACCGCAGCAGTGGTAAATATACAAGCGAGGTGTATACTGCAGAATACTCTTCAGGCCAAGGATATCTTGATTAAATGAAAGTTTACATTTCATTAACATGTACCTTGCGGCAATATAAATTTTCATTTAATCAAGATATCCTTGGCCTGAAGAGTATCGTGTGGTATAAATCTCGCCAGGGTATTTACCACTTTTGAGGTTCCGCTCGCTATGAAACATAGGTATCTCGGATCTTATCAACTCCATTCCGTAAGTCTTGTGTGTGTGTGTGTATGTGTATCATATATATATGTGGAGGTGCAATGGCCCAGTGGTTAGGGCAGTGGACTCGCGGTCGTAGGATCGCAGTTTCGATTCCCAGACCGAGCGTTGTGAGTGTTCATTGAGTGAAAACACCTAAAATTCCACGAGACTCCGACAGGCGTACTCTCTCACCACAAGTTTCTCTTACTCTTCCTATTTCTATTGTACCTGTATTTCAAAGGGCCAGCCTTGTCACACTCTGTGTCACGCTGAATCTCCTCGAGAACTACGTTAAGGGTACACGTGTCTGTGGAATGTTCAGCCACTTGCACGTTAATTTCACAAGCAGGCTGCTCCGTTGATCCGAT
>NC_068982.1:145429392-145437250 GCF_001194135.2 Octopus bimaculoides
ATATATATATATATATATATAAACATAATAGTGGTGTGGAATCAAGACATATCTTTATGCATTTATTCATGCATATATGTTTTAGATCGTTGGGTCTAAAAAAACATTGATGGAGCCTAAAACTTGAAACAGCCACGGATTAAAACTCAGCCGACCAGATAAATGTACTGTCATGTGGTACCAAAAGTAAAAGATATGTTCTGTTGTGGAAATCAACCACCCTACGGACACCAATATGGTTAGAAAAATACAAGTGAAAGAGGACAGCTATGCAACATTTATAAGGAGTTTGCCATTCCTGTACCCAATATACGCTTTCAGTTTCATATCTATTGTTATTAAAGTAACAGGATATGTACCAACACGTCTAGAGCAAAGTTTGACGGATCTTGTGTTCTACAGGAGAGAACCCAGCTCTATAATTCATGCACTACAAATGAAATCTGGGACCCTAAAAGTCTGCAAGACCTTTTAAAGACTTAAAGGATGATGAACAATACAAAATGCGTTTCTTCACAATCTTGCTTCCAACAAGATGGCCGGTCAAAATTAACTCCTAAATAAATAGAGGAGGGAAACATGCATATATATACATATATTTATATATAGAGAGAGAGTCGATGGTTGTGGAACGAATAGGAAGGCCATGACAAAAGGGAACGCAGAGCTGAGGAAAAGCTTTTCCATATTAAGCTATTGAGAGACATTATCATCCCATGTATCCCATTATTGAAAGTGAAATGTTTTCTGATTTTGTACATATTTTAGCAAATTTTGTTCTACATTAATTAAAGGTTCAGTGAAACAGTGTATACATTCACCTGGAAAAGCTTTCATCCATAAGACATTTCCTCTCATATCTACAAAATGTTTCCCAATTTTAATCATTTCCTTGCATTCTTTGCACAGTTAGCTTTGATCAATCTATTCTTATAGATTTTGATAAAGGTCGTTATTTCAATGGCTTTTCATTTTACTAGGCTTACAAAGAATAAGTCCTGGGTTCGATTCGTTCAACTAAAGGCTGTGATCCAGTCTATGTCCATTTCCCTCTCTACTTTGCTGCCTTGGCTTACCTTGCTGTCGGTTTATCCTATGTATAGGCTTACGCCAGGCATTTTAAGTCATTACCTACCCTTCTACTTCTATTATAATTGTTTCAAATGACCTGAACATTGCTAAAACCGTTAACCCAGCCTCCACAATCTACTGTCGTCAAGATCGTTCAGTTCTTACACTACTCATACTACCTGTCACTGCATTAGATACTGTCTCTTCATGCAAAAATCAGTGTCGAATTAATTTTCTTTCAGAGAACGATTTGTGTCCAAAACGCTAAATTTGTTTTGCTCCTCACGATAAAAATAATCTTTCACTGTCTGCAATATTTGTAACACTTTTCACTTAGCAGGTAGTTTGCTGTATATATTCTTAGTTTATATATCTAACGGGAATTGTTATGTCAGAATATCAAATAACCCTTGCAAACCAGAAATGTTTCCTTTTCAGAAAAAGTTTCCATCGTCTAAAATAGCTCCTGTAGCGAATTGATAGTCACAACAAAACATAAACACATGACTATATATCAAGGTCACAACCAGAATTTAGAAAAATAAATGAAGTCTCGCGAATATCTGTAAACATTTCCACGTGATCTATAATGCAACAAGTTAATGCGATGATTTAACACAGTTCTTATTTAAGAATGGCCCTATTAAAACAAACAATTCTACTAAAAATTCGGTAAATATGTTCCTCTGATCAAGTGAAGAGATAATATCACAGATTGTGTGGTACTACCACCCGTATAGTAGACATGTGTTCTTTTCTAGCTGTATCAGATACTTAAGCCCGCCCGTACATCATATACTTAATTGCTCAGATATGATATATTTCAAAGCAGGTGAAGATGTCTTATTTGTCAGGTTAATTATAAATAATTATGACTAAATTTACTCAATGACAGCAATCAACCAACGATACTATTTTTTAAATAGAAATCGAAGCAAGCGTAAGGGTTCCTGCTGAAAAAAAAAACCGACAAGGCAACGGCAATTGCAACACGTGATTTCTCGTTGACGGTAGTTTGGGCTTCATTGCATTGATCATCAACAACAAACGCATCCATAGAAACCACACGCGTCTATTATTCAAACAACTAAACCGGTGGATTTTATGTCTTTCCAGCGACCAATTGACAACAAGGAATGCTCTTTCTAATCAGTATATATTATTTAGTTTGACTTCAATTATTATGACAGAACCTAGGATACAAATACATAGTATACTGAAAATTTAAAATGTTCATATAATAAAAGGTTTTGATTTGAATAAAGTTACACTCCTTCGCAGTCTGATGAGTATGACTCGATAAATTTTACCGCGCTGAATTGAAATAGAGGTACATGTTTTTAAATATAACAAGAGCACCGAGAGAGCGCAAACATCCGCAACACTAACATCCTTTCAACGATTAGCCGGAGAGGATTTTTAAAATTAGAACATATTAAATAAACTCGACTGCTCTCACAAAAGAGAATTCTGAAAAATGAACCCGACCACTCTCAAAAATCAAGTAAAAAGAAACGGAAAATTAATCCAGGATCCTTGTCCGGTAACGGTTCGATCCTCAAATCTAATCATTTCGTGCCAGTCACGAGGCCAAACGTCCCTGAAAGTTTCATCCGAATACATACAGCGGTTCTTGAGATATCTGGTTCACGGACAAATAACCAAACAAACACGAGTGAAAACAATACCTCCGCCTTGGCTAAGGCGGAGGTTCTGCTTTCACTAAGGCGGAGGTAATATCGTTAGATAATTTTAGAATGAGGCCGTCAAGAAGCATAACACGAATCGTAAGCATAGCAAGAATCTTTTGCGACAAAAATTGATCAAGAAATGTTGAAATATCATCTTACTATTCTTTGTACAGAAGAGTCAGGAAGTGGAGATTCCGTTGTTTGAGAGTTGTGTAACAAAGCTGGTTCAGACAGAGATCTGAGTTACAATATAGAAATTTAGCTCTTATCTCTAATAGTGCATTTTTAATGCGAGATTTACTTGGAAAATTGTATTACTGACAAAGAAACTGATGCAACCAATACGGAAGAATTTTATGTGTTAGTTAGTTCGGCAGAGGCCTGGTAGCCAATGAAGAAGTGCCAGATTTTTATTGTTTGCCCTTCGTAAAATATTCAAAAATACTTTGAGTTATAGATGAAATTATAGCTAAATTTATGTTAGAATGTATTAGTTTTCCCTAAGCGGAACATATTCGAGTAAAACATCTGGAGTGCCCAAGAGTTTGGAAAATCTGACATATAAGGGTTTTAATGGTATCTAATACGTTTAAATGTAAATGATACTACAGTATGGTGTAAAATAGAATTTGTCATAGAGTAACGTTAAAAGAAATTGTTTTTCATATTAAGTATTCAACAAAAAAGGAGAATCTTTTTCTTGTTAGGCTGAAAAAGAAACATGAAAGCACCTGCGTACAACTTGGCGCCTGGCAGTATGCGAAATTGAATGCAATAAGTTGGACAGTGCACGCTGTTGACTATCAATAAATTCTCGATACTGGTTCCACTTCGAGTATTTGCAAAAGTGTATACATTGACAGTTGAATGTTTATGAAGTGCATTTATATTCTGTGACTGAAGTACCTCCTGCTGTTTTACTCCAATATCTCCCAAACAAAATGGCAAGCGGTTAAAACTTCGACAAAATATGGCTAAAGGACGGTTGAAATTAATAAACATATTTTCAAAGTTACGAGGTATGAAGATCCATATCGCGTCCTGAATGGGAAAATTAGGCAAAAAGATCACGTATTAACACGAAATCGAAAGCCCTGAAGGGGAAATTGAAATTGGGGAAAAAGGAAGAGATATTTCCGTCTACTGCTTGAGACCAAAGCATATTCAATGTTGGAGTCATTCCTTTAAAAGATGAACAATAAAGAAAACATGTAATCAGTAATCAGTTACTGATGAAGGCAATGGTAATGACTATAACCTGAACTCATTGATATCTCAACTACCGATATTTGAAATTTCTGTGAGAAAGACCCCTCTTGTCTGACTGACATTGAAGACCACGTAGATGAAATATTAGCTGATGGCATGCAGTTAATATCAGAGCTTTGTACAATTTGCCAGCTATTAATGTTACTTTCTGGGAAATCTGCGGTTGAACAAATATTTTCTCAGGGAAAACGATGAAAGATATGACTTTGGTGAAGAATGACACCGAAGACAAAGGGTTGCGAGCCAATATTCTTGCTATAGATTTGTATCCCAAAGAACGCGAAAGGAAATTAAAGCTTTATTGCAGATACTGAAGAATTTGCTTCTTAAAATGAAAATAAACAAAATAGTTTTGGCACGTTCTGACTGGTCGGATGACAAATTTAGCTCCATGATGACGTTTAATGGTGACGAATGTCTTTCTCTCTTAGAAAATAATTCTATAATTGATAATTAATGATGCATGCTCAACAAATTTCACTCGACACCTTTCAAAGCACTCTCACGCGTAATAATATTGATTACAGTCGCTTAGAAAATATTTATTTTCTAGTAATTCTAATTACGGTCTATTTAAACACGTATATTTATATACATTATAGCAAGTATTTTGACAATTATCTATGTTGGTTGTACTTACTGTCTATTAATCCATTTGAACCCCAAATTTTAAGACGTTGGCTACAGTTGAATGTTTGGGCTACAATATGTTTAGGATTAAGAGTTGCTGCGCATTAAGATTCGACTGAAAGACATACACAAGAAATATTTCAATAGTTAAATTATGTGGGAGTATCGATAAAGGAAAATATATCAAAATATGTTTACATCAGCATACATATACGCCAATAGATATATATATGTACGTACAAACAGGCATACATACATGTTCGTATATGCTTGCATATCTATCTATCTATCTATCTATCTATCTATCTATCTATCTATCTATCTATCTATCTATCTATCTATCTATATATATATATATATATATGGGAGAATATACAAATAATAACAACAGACGAAGACAAGTGGTGTAAATAACAAAAGTATATATTAGTATGACGCTCGGGAATACGGAAAGTCTTTGACGTTTCGAGCTACGCTCTTCAACAGAAAGAATACGGAGACAAGGAGAAAAACACGGAGAAAAAAAATTGAATAGTGTTCAGTCAACGGTCAATCATAATAATGGCCGATCATAACAATGTCTGACCGGAAGTAGAATATTGCTAAAGATATATATATATATATATATATATATGTATGTATGTATGTATGTATGTGTGTATGTATATAGGTACATATACAGATATATTCTAAAAGGAATCAAATATGAGAGCTGTTCTAAAAGTAATAAAAACTGGGCATAACTATTTTAGTAACTGACATAGATGTATCCAAATTGTACTTGTTGATAGAGTAAGAATTCCTCTATGCAGAAGAAGTATTGAACATATTCCTCATCTTAGGGTATATACTTATAACAAGGTTCAAACTAATTCTCGATTTTTCTGTGAAAACATTCGGGTTTGCACTGATGTACTCACTTCTACACAACGTTTCTGTCATTGAAATGATTTGATTTCAAAGGCTGTCCTTCACTAGGCAGAACAGGTGGCAGGCGTAAGACGCCATCTGCGGGATGTACGATGATGGCACAACTACTGATCAACCCAATTTGCCGATTGCTTGATTTATTGCTAAAGATATGTGTGTTTGTATTGTCGTGGTAAATGTGCATCTCCTCAGATTCTTGTTCGAATTCTCTCTCCAAATTTGCTTCTGTTAACCTTTTTGTGTCCCTCACTATATTTATCACTGTCCATGGTACAAACACATCATCTCAAACGACAGTCACCTTGAGTTTCTGTGCCAACTGCTTGTTCGTCAACATTTTAGGTCAAGGAGAAGTGCAAATCTGTTCCATTAACTGATTCTTCGTTTTCTGATAATATACACACGCTCACATTCCATCCACTCTCACAAGATGAAACCGCCTATGACATCATACGCTTTTAGAAGATAAAAGTAGATTTCTACCAGTTTCTCCTCTAAATCGTGTCAAACTCCGAGGTACTCATTTTCCACAGACTTTCAGACACATAAAATCTGAAATTTCCACCATATTCTGCAATGTAATATAGCCACAATCCAGGTGTAGAGCAAGCTCACGAATCGTGGTTCGTCCGACCTTGCAAATCGCTTATTTCATTCGCTGATGTTTCACAACTGATGGCTTTTCCTCTATATGATTTGTTTTCAATGTTAGTTTCCGTTCTTTTAGGCTTCTTTGCCCATGCATATTGCTCTTGTAACTAGTGTCGTATATGAAAATACATGCATTCCAGTCCTAAGAACTGATGGAGAATATTCTGCTGGAGCTCTCTCTGCAGTGGAAGGTCCTCTCACGTCTAGTGCATTCAAACACGTTAAATATGGAGATATTTAGATCCTTGGATTCAATTTAAATTCCTGAAAGCTTAGGTAAGTTTGTATTTGGACCTGTTCTGGCTAAGACGTTCTCAGAGATTTTTCATTGAATGCGAAGTTTTGATAGTATAGGGGGCTGGGAATATGTTAATTCTACGAACAGATCGTCGATCAAATCAGACATTGGTGTCCTTATACTTTGAAATCTCCTGAAGAGCCATCATGTAGTGTGCGTGTGTGTGCGCGCGTGTGTGTGTGTGTGCGTGGCTGGGTGGCTGGGTTGGTGCGTATGTGTGCGCGCATGCGTATTTATGAGAGTGTCTAGGTAAGTATTTGACACTCACACGCACACACAAACAAATACATACATACATGCTGAAAGAAGACAAATAGACTAGTGTATCTATCTATCTATCTATCTATCTATCTATCTATCTATCTATCTATCTATCTATCTATCTGTCTGTCTGTCAGTCCGCTTGTCTGTGTGTCTGTCTATCTATCTATCTATCTATCTATCTATCTATCTATCTATCTATCTATATATCTATCTATCTATCTATCTATCTATCTATCTATCTATCTATTTCTCTGTCTCTCTATCTAAGTATCTATCTATACATGGATGTATCCTGAAGCACATACTATGCACAAAATACTTTTGATTCTGCGCGTATGTCTGATTCTGCTTGATACACAAGCATGTACAAAAGTGTTAAACAAATTATCTAGATACTTGCTTAGAAATATTACGAATAAAAAGAACACGAAAGGAATGTTTGTAATAAGTAAAAAGAAAGTGTTAGTTCTGAAATATTATTCGCATAGAATTTTTAACCGAAAAATACATTACTTAGTTATGGAAATTTAAAACATAAGCTTTCCCTTTGGATCATTTATATCTGAAGTCGTATTGGCTGTTCTTTATGGGAGAGCTAAATTCGTAATACAAGAAGGAAAATTATCATACGTGAATTTATCCTCCAATTTCACATCCTCATTTGTTTCATTTATAAAAATACATAGAAAATGTTGCATGACTGAGAGCTTAGAATGTTTCCTTAGCAAACATAAGGCACCAGGTTCGATTTTGGATCCGTGATTTTTACGCCAGCCTTTTACTGACCCATGCAGTTTAAATTAAATTCAGTTGGCAGGAAATGTTTAGAAGCTTGTCAGATGGATAGCACTAGCAATTCATTAATTCATTGAGTAATCATATTATTATTCTGTTGTATTGATACTACTTGAAAATAACAATAACCTTGTGAGTGGCTGTGGAGTAAATAGACGCTTAGAGTTCATCATTACACACACGCACACACTCATGTATGTATGCCTATATCTATATATGTATGTATGCATATACGTGTATATATATATATGTATATATA
>NC_068982.1:145438191-145454449 GCF_001194135.2 Octopus bimaculoides
TATATATATATATACAAAGTTTTGATTTAAAAAAACTTTAACGATATTATAAACTATAAAGATTAATAATTAATCAAATATTATTAATAAAAAATAATCGAAAATATATCAACACTATTCAAATCAAAGTTCTAATGTTATGTTGAAATGAAACTATAACTTCTAAATAATTTAGTGTTAACTAAGTTATCTATTAAAAATAATCTATAAAGAACCAAATGAATAGTATAAAAACAAGAATACATATTATTTTCAAATAGTAGAAAATCTTTAGCAAAGTGAAAACAGTACTTATCCAAATTTTTCCGTAATACAATTTGAATTACATATATAACTAATTACATATAAATCTAATTGTGTACCAAATAGAATCCTTGGTACACTATTAGTTACTTGGAAAATAAATAGGAATGTCTTTGTTGATAATTTTCCCATTCTAATATAATTTGATGTTTATAGATCACTAGGTGTTTAAAACCACTTGATTATTAAATGGAAAATTATCAAAAGTGCATTCATAATCGTTTTTTCACATGCACACACAAACATACACAGAAACACACACACAAGCATACACACACAAACACACAGACAGACACACACACGCACACAAATACGCACCCACACACAAAATAAGTAAGATGCTAATACAGAGTGTGTGTAGTAAAAATGCAAATATTATTCGCTTGTACGACGGCCTCTTTGAAGGAAGCCACCGGGTTACATAGAGAAACATTGTATAGCTGTATAATTTCGATAGATTAGTGACATGGAGAATGTCACCTCGTATTCATCGTACAAAGAGAAGCAGCCTAGATCTGCTAAAAGCAACCTATGTGAAATTGTTCAAAATTCGTCCTGAGACACCGAAAGTGTCAGTACGTTATTTCAATATATGAGATGACAACAAATGAAAAGATTATGCAAATGATTTAATTAGCTTCGATCTTTACGCATAATATTTATTAAAAGTAGCTGTATCCTGGGTTACGTCACTCTTAGTGCAGACACTCTTTGCATAATTATAATACATATGGTCGAGTCTAGTTTAGCTGTTTTGGGATTCTTCATGCAGAGATAGACCTCTGGTTTAACCAGAGTTTCTATCTACTCACCAAAGCTGCAATTAATTCATGTATGTTTGTGTGTGTGTGTTTGTGTGTGTGTATGTATGCATATTTGTAAATATGTATGTATGTATGTATGTATGTATGTATGTATGTGTGTGTGCGTTTGTGTATGTGTAAAACAACAAGAAAATGTTGAAAACACACTAGATTTACATTATATATGTGTGTGTGTGTATGCATATATGTGTGCGTGTGTATGCTTGTATGTGTGTGTGTGTGTTTTTGTGAGTGTAAAACAATAAGAAAAAGTTGAAAAGATATCTATATATATGTTTTATTCTTTTATTATTTTACTTGTTTTAGTCATTTTACTGCGACCATGCTAGCGTACTGCCTTTATGTACATATGAATCAAGTTTTATTTGTTAAATTAGCAAATAAATATTTTCATTTTGTGTCAATAAGTGTAAGAAAAGAAAAGAAAAATATAAAACTAATGTTGCTCAAAGCAAATATTTTCATTTAACGGTTTTGGTCAGAAAATATGAATATATGTTTACACAAATCAGTTTTATAAATGTATATATATATATATATAGGGAGAGAGAGAGAGAGAGAGAGAGAGAGAGAGAGAGAGAGAGTGAGAAAGAAAGAGAGAGTGATCATCTACTACTAAAAATTTTTCGTATTTCAAAAATACTTTTAGTGCAATTTGTATCCAAATAGAGGTTCTCAGTAGTGTAATAAGTCACATTTTACTGCCTGGTCTTTAGTGTCGTTTAGTTTATCAGAGTTGTCCTAAGGGCATGCGACTGCAGATCCATGTAGGATTAATATTTTATATAACCATATTGCTATATGTATGTGTATATGTATGTATGTATGTATTTATATACTGCTGTGTGCCTGCGTATGTATATATATATATATATATATATATATATATATATAAATAGACACACATACACAGACACAGACACACACAGACACACAGACACACACACACACACACACACACACACACACACACACATCGTGCGGACGGTATTTGAGGACACGTTTTTTTAGCCATTATTTTATTTGACTAACTTTTACGGAACTTCTATTTTAGAAAATAACAATGACAGGCTCCATGCTTACTAACGAAAGGAAAGAGCTTGCTGTGATAATGGCTTTGAAATCTAAGCATGGTGATATAGAAATTTCTCATTTCCTGAAAGTTGAAAGATCTTCCGGCAACAAGATTCGGTATCAGATAGAGAAAGAAACTGGAAGCGTATTATCTGTATCAAAGCGTACAAAACATTTCAAACGCTCTGATTCTATCAGGACACCTGAATTTATTCAGGAAGTTAAGCAAAACATTGAAGAAATTCCAGGAAATTCAAGGAGGTCAATTGCAAAAAATTTCGTGTGTCAGAAAAAAAAAATAAAGCAATGAGCAATGTTGTGCTTGATTACATCAGATACAAATTTTACGTGATGAGGAGAGGTCAATTCATGTCAGCAAATGCAAAAGAAAACCGATTAATCAGATACCAGAGATTTAGAACGAACTTAAAAATCCATTAGATGGTGCGATTTGTTTTTTCTCGGATGAGAGAAACTTTGATCAGAAACAGAAAACTAACAAAAGAAATGACAGACCCTTCTAAGATTCCAAAAAAAAAATGCACTCAAAATTTCCTACCAGTGCAATGGCTTTGAGTGTTGTTAGCAATGAAAGACTTGTAAGGCCTCCTCACTTTTTACCGGAAAGCCTTGGGATAGATACTGCTGTGTAATTGTCGGCCATCCATTCTTGTGTCATTTAAGCCTGGTGTGAGGGTGCAGAATCTTTGTGAAAGACATAAGACCTTCCATTGCATACACTGTTGATCTAAGGGTTAATAACTTTATCCAGATCCTCAATATACGCAGCAGTATCTATCCCAGGGCTTTCCGGTAAAAAATATCAAACTGGGTGAATCTACATGTGGATTTATTCTCGATAGAACGGAACCAGTCGACCACAGCTGCGCTGGAGTTTCATTGAATCCACCATGTAGCTTTTCTGATATTGGAGTTGATAGTATCGAGAATACGTTTTCTAATAATACCTATCTCAGTTTTAGAGGGGTTGATCAGCCTGCCTTTGGGATTGGAGTGGAAGTTACGCATATGGTACTTAAGTATAATATAGGAGGATTGGAAGCAGTCCACGTAATCCTCTATATTAAGGCGGATGGCAAGCTCCTTTGCATTTGTATTTATGTCATTGTATATGGAGATATGCCCGTCTGGCAACTTTCAGGCATCTGACTGCCGACAATCCGGATATATCACCTTAACACCAGCTGCTACTTTGCACCACCTGCTACTTTGCACCACCTGCTACTTTGCACCACCTGCTACTTTGCACCACCTGCTACTTTGCACCACCTGCTCTAACTCACCGCTACAAACCAACTCCATGAGCAGGATCACCATTTACCAATCCCCAACGTTTACCAACCCCAACGCCTACCAACCCCCAACACGTACCAATTCTCATCGCTTACCAGCCCTGACGCTTGTTTGGCGCGTGTATCCTTGCGAATGCGCGCGTGTGAATGCACTTGTGCATGCGCATGCATGTGTGCGAGCACACTGGTATAAATACGTACATCCATGCGAATATACATACGGACATATGAATGAATACGCATGTATGTGTGTATGCCTGTATGTGTGTGCATGTGTACGTATGAGTGTGTATGTGCGTGCGCGTGCGCGCGTTCGTTTTCGTTCAAGCGTGTGTATGTGTGTGTGTGTGCAGAACTGCGCGTGCACGCACATGTACACATCAATATACATATGCACACAAAACTATATGAGCGTATCTACACACCCACATATAGAACTAAATACTTGAAAATGCCACCCCTTTCTAATTCTTACCCAACAAACTGACCAACTTCTAGTCTATTTCCTGATCTCCTCTTGCTTGTTGTCATGGTCGCCATGCAGTATTTTCCAACTAACTGTTACCCGTATACCAACAACAAACGACGAAACCACGTGATCTTACTCGACCAATCTATATATTATAGTTTGTTTTATCATTTATATTTACTTTTAAACACTCAAAATACTTCAAATTTTATATAATTTTCTACTAATCCTTTCCTGTCTTTTATTTACGTTGATATTGGCTAAGAACCAAAAATTAGTTTGAGCATCTTAATTGATAACATACAAATGTATTTATAATTACATTTATTCTTTGTTGCCAATACCGATATAAATTTATGAATTATCTGTGTTCCATATGTTATATATATATATATATATATTTCTATATGTATGTATGTTTATACATTCAGGATAATTTTATAATTTTGTATGTACACAGCAGTGTTGCGGCATTGATGTAACTATGATGTTCTGTTGAACTCAAGACCAAATCTTCTATATCTCTATTTATTATTTGTAAATGTACAAGAGTACTATGCAACGTGTTGCATGCATATTGGTGTAATCATGTAAGATGATTTATTATACACTGAAATTATTATTACATGATGAAAGATATAAAACCGTCGTCGTCCTATGATGGTTAAATAAATACTTTCACCTCTTATACCTCATGACTTTGACTTTTTATGACCTATGTATATGTACGTATGTATGTCTCTCTCTCTCTCTCTCTCTCTCTCTCTCTCTTTGTATATATATATATATATGTATGTGTGTGTGTGTGTGTGTGTATGTATATATATATATACAATAACTAGGGACGACACCTATTGTCGATAAATAAGATACAGATTAATGAACACTAAAAGCAGTCCATTAATTTTCTTGCAGGTGTCTCTTGATTGCGCTTCTTGTTTGAGCTTTTGCAATGTGGCATTTGTTCATTATCATGCGATTGAATTTAATTATAGTATCTATTATAGTGTCTCATATATATTGGGTCATACCAATTTCAAGTTGCAGATATTGATGCTTTCCTTGAAAGCAAATAAATAAGTTAGCACCGTCATGGTTAATGATTAATCTCCTGCTTGTACATTGCTACAATTTTCTCAAACTGTTTTACTGCTAATATATTATATGTATGAGTGTATGTATGTTTGCATGTATGCATGTATGTATGTATGTATGTATGTATGTATGTATGTATGTATATATGCATGCATGTATGTATGCATATATATATATATATATATATATATATATATATATATATATATATATATATATATATACATACATATATACATACATACAGACACATACATATATGTATTCATACGCACACATACACATATATATGTATGCATACGCAAAATCTCGCACACAGCCATATTTACATTCTCGCAACATGTACACGCAGGAAAACGAATATGAGCTTGTTGGTGATTCTATTTTATGAGATGACTTATTTGCCTTTTTTAAAAGTATGTTCCTCAACAGATCCTTTCTAGTTGAGGAATGGCATATTGGCATATTTGACAAACACTTAAAACGAATGTTTATGTGGTGAAACGGAAGTATAAACCTGATTAGCTGACTGGATATGAAATACAGTTTTTTTGTTTGAAATTTTAAAACAATTCAGAAACACGTTCAACGATATCCATCAAATGTGGTAAATTCTGGACCCGAACATGATCCCCCAGTCTTCTAATGCTAGTGTGGTAGGGACGCTTTTGAATTTCTATGATATTAAGTCTGATCGATCACCACGATAGTTCAGCCACAGTTGAAGTTGTAGCGTTGTCTCTCCACGCTATTCGCGACTTATTCATAATTGGAAACTTTCCTCCTAGTAAACAAACTATAGAATAGAAAACAAATCTTAAAATCAGTGGTAATTAAGGCTTGTATCTAGAATTGGATATGATAACTCTCGAACCGATGATACCAGTGATAATGGGTCCCGCCGATGAACTTCGTGTATACAAGTATGTTCAGCGGCATGCTGCACAAAATATACAGCTTTTGATATTCCTTGGATAAATTGTAAAAATCTCGAAAGAGCTGGTAAGCGTTTCTGTTTTCCTGCACTTGACCTGTTACCTTATGCGTTACAAAACTGTGTCTTTTTGATTAAACCATTCGTATAAATTCTCAAAAAAGAATCTTTAACACTGATATACTTAAAAATCGTTTTTCTGAATCATTTGTGCGCAACTTGAGATTGCCCACTAAAATTTACAAGGGTAGGCTGCAGTTAAATCAATAAAGAAACAATATTAGCTAAACTTAAAAAATAAAACAGCTGCGTATGACCAAATATATTTCTTCATACTATCTAATTGCCTCACGGACTTTATTCTTGATATTGATTTTTTGAATTGTTGTTAATGATATTAGACTCTGTGCCGCGCAACAGGACTTACTTGGACGTTTACTCTCAAGTGTCGTTAAAATCGACCCCAATTAGAGTTTTCTGTATCCCCAAGATTTAAACCTCTCAATACGCAAGCAAGTTCGTTTAACTCAACAGATGTCCGCTTTCATCATTCAGAAGCAAATAGAATTCTGAAATAAGACATTACTAGTATCAAGTAACTCCTCCTGACTCATACAAGTCTATACTGCTAAAAGTAACAAGAAGCGGACTATAATGTTTAACTACTCCAAGATATGTAATTTAGCTGTTTAGACTGTTACCAATATCTAAACCTGAGTTCACAAGATATGTCAGTGCAAGGTATTTAATATTCTCAATTTACGTGTCTCATACCACTACTTTGTTTGATTCCAGTGATGAACTACCAATCGATTTTGACGCAGACGGTCAGTTGTTTCAGTTCAAACATTTTGTTTAAATCAAAGCAGGATTTTGTTTTTCCGGCCAAACTTGTTTGTGAAAATGAATTCGAATGTGCGTTCTTCTAGTATGTAACTGCCATGTATGGCAGCATGTTTGTTTGAAAATGTAACATAACACTGAAAAACAATAAATGTAAAATTTTCAACTGCTTCAGTCAAAAGTTTATATTATCAAATTAGTCGTAATGAATTGCTAGCTAAGTCTTGTTTTCTTTTTTCAGCAATGCCCGTATGCTCTAATAAGCAATCCTGATCTCGTATTGCGGGTTTGTTTGTTTATTATTCCTAATGGACTCTTATACTCTGCAAGAATAAGATATCTAATTAATTCTCAGTTTCTTCTCTCAAAGGACTTTATAATGGCAATCATGGAATTATATTACAGACCCTGCGGAAGGTAAATTCGAAGTAAGTTGATGTACGAATAACACGAGGCAAAAATGCTTTAAGCAAACATTAATTTACTTTAAGTTATATAGACTTCCACAGACAGACACAAGAGAGAGAGAGAGAGAGAGAGAGAGAGAGAGAGAGAGAGAGAGAGAGAGAGAGAGAGAGAGAGAGAGAGAGAGAGACAGAGAGAGAGTGGGGGAGAAAGAGAGCAGAGTCTATTTATAGTAGCAGAAGCAAGCAACGTGTAGCAACTGCAGAATCTCCTGAAGGTTCAAGCGTTTCTACTGTTGTAAGAATAATTCAAAAATATTACATATTTACTTCCTCATCATCCCTTCGAGCGTTAAGCAGCTTTTAGTATTCTCAACCGTAGTTTCTTGCATAAAGACGATTTTCACTTTTCTTTGTTTATGGTATATTATTAGAGATAATATATTTGGTGTCATAAATAAAGGCAAGAGCCTTAAAAAGGATAATGCTTTCTTTGCGCATTACTCAAAGTCTTTGCACTGTGTTTACAAAGAGGAATTTGTTTCAATTCCTGGAAGTGTTCTCTTTCACACGTAATCTAAAGCAGTAAGATATTTTAAGAAATTAGAATCGAACCAACAGTCAAAAAGATCGATTAGCGATTATGTTGCAGTCACAAGTATATTTAGAAGCTAATGAATGATGGTAAGTTTTTAAAGCAACTTAAACTAATATTTTAGAAGACCCAGGCGTTCTTCATTATCAGCAGTGATATTTACCAGCAGAAAACTGTTTTCCAATTTCCCGAACTTGCCTTCATTATCGTTGATAATGGCACTCAGTAGCTGCTAGCGTAAAAAGAATTAACTTTAAGCTGAAGTAGACTAAGCAGACAGCTAGAACAAGTAGCTGTTGTAACACAGTATTTGTCAAAACACCACATATCTATCGACAAACATTAGTGACATGTATGATTATTCTATATAGAATTTCTTGATAGAAACGGCGTCTAGCCAAGTAATCAATACTTATATCTAAATAAACCCCCAGCTGTGAAAGCTAACAAAACAACACATTAACATATTTCCATTAATGAAATGTCATTCTACTAAACTCAACAGTTTTTCAAAACAGGAGTGTTCTAAAACGAAGTATATGAAGAGAAAATCGGTTTTCAAAAAGATATAAGTTCAAAGGAAATAATACTTGTATATATTCATGCAAACATCTCACACCCTCACGGACCGCATGTGCACGCATACAAATGAGCACATACGTTACTGCTCGCGCAAACGCAATCAGATACAATCATATACAGGCAGACACACGCACACACAAACATACGCGAGCCCGCGCACACACTCTTACACACACACACACAACTCACATGCAATTAAGTGTATGATGTGTACTGAAATATACGGCGCTAAGTTGTCAGTAAAAACCGTTTCAGATTCAGATTTCATTACTTGTTTTGTTGTTTCGCTAATATCCTTGAAAACATATATACATTGCTTTTTCCGTTTCTCCCACAAATGTATTAAAAGACAGCGGATTGATTGGCATAAACATTTGAAAACACTTCAACATCAGGTCCATAATTCTTCTTTATTCTCTATAGTTTTTTCTTTGTATAATGACATTTGCCTCTTGTAACTGGCTAATTTCGCTCCATTTCAACTTAAGCACTCTAGAATCAATTGACTCGCCTTTTCCAATCACCCATATCGTATCCAACTTATCATACTCTGCACTAATAACTATACCTAGTGCTTTCCTTCTTGAACATTATTCCCCATAATTCTTTCATTTGTAAATAACTTTTCTGCAGTTGTCGTTATTAGCATGAATCTCAGCTGTCTTAGAGAACATTCAAAGACCATGCCATAGCAATGGGCTGTTCGTCCAGACTGAATTAATAAAATAACGTCACTGATTGTAATGTCTTATTGTTGGCTACATTTAGTCATAATGAATGAAGTAACTGACGAGGTATTGCAATTCTCTTAGGAATACATAGTTTTTTTCCCCCTAAATTTAATGGAGCATTATGCAAAAATTTGAATAATGGGAAGGCGAGGCACTTACAAATTTCTACGTGGTCATTCAACCTGTTCAAAATACTTGTTAAGTCTCCTTAAAATCTGCAATCTTAAAGCCTGCCAGTTTTCGGAAATGAAAAATATTACTTAATATATTCCGAAATACAGTTTGGAAAAGAAACATCAAAATACGTGATTTTGGATGCTTTTGATTGAAGATTTGCTCGTGTAGGGCCCAACGTGGGAAAAAACAATAACATAAAGAAATACTTTATTCTTTATATTTTTCTATATATTTACTTAAATTTGTTTAATACAAGATTAACATCAAAAGCAAATAACAACAGTAATATACCGTTCGGAACAAATAGTAAAACACAAATATATATTGACTTTTATTAAGAGTTAAGTTGGTCATGTGCGATTATGTATATTTTTTATATTGAATTCAAAATTTAGCACAAGGCCAGTAATTTTGGTGCAGGGGAAGTCGATTACATCGACCCCAGTACTCGACTGATACTTATTTTATCGACCCCAAAAGAACGAAAGGCAACGTCAACCTCGGCGGAATTTGAACTCAGTATGTCTTTAGACAGACGAAATTAAGCTAAGCATATCGCCCCGCCTGCTAAAGATTCTGCCAGCTCGTCGCCTTGTATACTTTTCGCATTAATCGCTTGATGTAGCGTAATATACCCATTAAACCTCTCTGACTTATCTATATCTCTCATTATTCTTAGCAACGTTTGTTCCGTAGTAATCCAGCCTCTTTTGATTTAAGATTTTTTTCTCGATTTACTCAAAGTTGTCAATAATATCCTTTGATTTCCATTTCTTTCTTCCTCTTTATTTTAGATATCTGGACACACACACACGCGCGCATCACACACACACACACACACACACACACACACACACACACACACACACACACACACACACACACACACACACACACACACACGAACCTGGAATTCTGTACATACGCATATGTATATATGTATGGAATGTATATATGGTTTTGGTAGTTGTGTTGATACTGTTGGTAGCTGTGATAGTTCTGATATAAATTTTGTTATTTTTGTCGTCCCCATTTTCAATGTTGTTTTAGTTGCTTTAATTGTTCTTGTTGCTCTTCTTACTTTACATTTGTCGTCTTTGTTTTCTTTGACGTTATAATAGTCGCTACTTATTGATGAGATACCGGAGCCGAGACGCTGGTATCATAAATTTTGGCCTCACCGTCGACTTCCGCACTTTTCTATATACTGCCATTGTTGTTGTAGTTGCTGCTGCTGGTTTATCGTTGCCTTTACTACCAGATGTTGTAGAGCTGGCCAATGAAATAAAGTTATTCAAATGGCTCCAAATAGAAACTGAAAGCAACCGGATTGGAGACACTTCTCGCTGGAAGAATATCGACTCATATAGAATCTCCTCCAGCGTTACTCGTTATTTATCAAAAGATTATTCTGTATACATGAATACTTATTTTATGCTATTGTTTTTGTCTCTGTATTCGAGTGTTAGTATAAAGATATTCGAGTGTTTCTGCTTATATGTTGTCATTACGGCTGCCCCGAAAGTAATGCAAAAGTTCACATGGCATGTTTAGTGCCTCGCATAGTGTTGTAGCGACGCCCCAGACGATGAAGTAAGCTAGCCCAGTACGTAGATAGATAAGGAGAAGTCTAGACATCGAGGTAGTTGAGTAGAGGTCATCCGAACGTGCGATATAAAGTGGCGACGAGGATTTCGTAGCTCGCACAGCCACTGTGTAGTATTGCGATATAACACAGATCGTTCATGTTGTAAATGTTTTAGAGTAGCTGAATCTCTATAAAAATACTACTCAACATAGTCTCATTTGCCCGATTGTTGGACACAACATTCGAATCTCCTTTGAAAATGTTTACGTTTGCTCTATTGTTCCTGCTTGTTAACAGTTCCTTTCAACGGGTCTTTGTCATCAAATGTTGTACCCCATGACTAACCTTCACTTGTCCAAACAGGTGAAAGTTACACGGCGAAGATCCACACTGTACAGACCAGTCTAAATTTCCGATTCCTTGATTTGTTGCTAAATATTCAAACTTTTATTCGTTCGCTTCCTCTTAAAAGCTTCTCAAAGCCTTTTGAGAGTCCCAATGTGCATATTGCTGTTCTTGGCATAGCCACATTCGACAAAATAGAAGGAAAATTTCTTCATTGTCATTCCCAACGAATCAAATAGTTATCGTTATTTATCTATGTGGAATCTATCTCTTGAACATTTTAGGTCACAGGAAATAGGTGTGACTTCATTCCATAGTCAGAGCATTCGTTCCCGTACCATAACGACAAAGTTACTTTTTTTGTCACCAGATGAAAACGAAAAAGAAAACTGTCGTCATTGCCTTACAACACTTTCAACTGATTAGAACTGAATTCCGTTCTTCTTCTATTTTTTTTTCAAACCGAGTGTTAAATACAGAGGTGTTCCCTTTCTACACACTCGGCAATGTAACATGTCTGTTCTTGCGAATCAATTCGTCCAAACGCTTGTGATTTGAGGCAGGGTAGTCACACGGACAGTTGATTCTCACTACATAGTTTATTTTCAATGCTGGTTCCCCCTTCTTTATATACTTTCATTTACCTGTGTACATAATTTTTGTATATGGTGTCATTTCCGTAAAGAATCTGTAGCCATCTGTGGATGCCAGACACTTTTGTAACTCACCTTTGTCAAGAACTGGATGTTGGCACGTTGCTTCTGCTTATAAGTCATTACTTAATTGCAATGAAGAAGAATAAACAAACTGACGTGTAACACTAACCACCGTAAACAAATTGAACAAACTATGTCAATTAAAGAGCTATTGTACACTTTCGCGTTACTTTCGAAAGAACCCTTGTACCTGCATGAATATACAAATAGAGAAAATATACAAATATTCCAAATAATCTAAGTGCTTCTTTAAACACTAAACAGACAACTTCATATGACAGAATTTTCTTATGATAACATGCAACACCATGTCTACAAAAAGTGAAGTATTTTTACTGGAAGTAATATTAAGTTTCAGTATCTATTCATATTTGTCATAAAATAAATATACAGCTGACTGAAAATATCATAACATTTATGAAGTCTCTCATATAAGTTTTTCTATTCTATAACTCCTTTTACCTTTTGATTTCAAGAATATTCAGCTATTACAGACACGTTCAATACAAAATTACTACAATTCTCTGTTATCTATTGGTTCGCTAGTAAAATAAATAAAACTCGTATTCCCAAATCTGCTACTATGTTTCTTCAGGTGAGTGAAAAGAAATATCGAATATATTGGCATTACTCTGAGTGAATGTTATGTAGTTATGCGTTCGTCTATGCATTTAAATAAGCATTATGTAAGAATTCACTTACGCATCAATCAGTCTATATTATATTTTACTATCTATTTAATTATCTATCTATCTGCCTATCTATCTAGCTAACTTTCTACACGCCTATCTACATGCTTAAATTTCTATCTGTATATTGCACACTTCAATTTATTCATTTGTCTAATACCTTCTTACATAACTATTTACATTTCTTATTTTTGTTTCTATTTTTCTTTCTATATCCAATGTATCTAGTTGTCTATCTCTATAGGTCTTTGTATCTCATTTCACTATGTGTCTGCAAAATTAAACACATGAATGATTTATACTTCTATTTATCTTCCTAATAATACTTCGCTGTATATATTCTTTTATATAATCCTTAGAGAATATTGTTTTATTACTGTTTTGTCCCAAACTACCCGGACATGCATGATGGAACAGGGCTACGATCAAAAGCATTCCTATCCCGGCCATCCTGTCTGTGTAATAATTTGTAAGACTATATTCTGTAATTCATTACTCCTTTATTAAAACTGGTATATCGAGTACCATACTGAAGCATTCCCTTGAGTTTAGCCAAACAAATCGATCCTAGTTGTTGTTGTATCTGATATTTATTCTTTGGGTATACTTTACCGGAGTTACGTTTTCGGTGTATAAAGGAACAACAGTTGCGAAGCCGTGTGAGAATAAACACCATGATATGCACACACACAAATCACACCCAAAGACACACACACAACACACACTCACATGCTCTCTCTTTCTCTCCCTCTCTCTCACACACACATGGACACACACACATGATTATATATATGTACACACGCACGTACGACGAGGTTCCACTTAGTTTCTGTTTACTAAATACACGCACAATCATTTGTCGACTCAGGCTATTTAGGAGATGCTTGCCCTAGGTGTCGAACTCAGAAAGTTAATGCGACCCAACGTGACAGAACTTTTTAGATACACAGTCACCCAATGGATTTATGTTTCCTTATAGAGATATGAAAGATATAATGTTTAAATGGTCTTAAATTTACACACATTCTTACAAAAATGGTTGACTTTAAAATATATTTTGAATACATTTTATGATAGTTACAACTTTTCTCTTATCATGGTAACCAATCTTGATACAAATAACTTTCTAGATTTTATAACACAATCGGATTTGTAAACCGAATGAAGCATTAAATTACATAAAATGTTAAGAGCATGAAAATAATAATAACACCTTAGATTCGATTATATCAATTACACTAATCACTTTCAACTAGCAAGCGGATGTTTACAAATTTTTCTATATTCAATGATGAGGGTCTATACGCAGAGGAACATATATAATGAGGATCAACTAAGAACTGGTCAACCGGAAAATGAGAAATATGAGAGAAAATGCTCGCTCAGCACCCCACATATAACCAAAATATAGGACACCCAGAGCCAAAAGATTCTTTAAACAAGCTTTCAACAAAGCACGACATACACTGGAAAATTGTCAAGAGAAAAGTAATGAAGCTCCTTTGTTCCAGCAAACTAAGCGCAACTGTTCGCTTCCGTTAATTATTCTAAGCTGATCTAAGCGAGTACCTACGCCCCGGCAAACAACTGCAACGAACACAACCCGAATTCTTAGCTAGTCGACATATTAATAAGTAAAAATTATTGTTCATCTATAGGCTGTATAAAATAATCAAACATCCAAAGCATATGTAGTCTTTCCTTCTAATTCTTATTAGAAAACTATACTTTCCGAACAAGAAAGCCATACTTCCGAACACTACTTGCAAGGGACTACACAGTGTTATGGAAATAGTTCATGAACCTGGAAACCAAGAATATTCTATACAATGTGATATGAAAATACGTTAGTGAAGTCATACTCTTTTTTTTACATAAAAACGAAGCTTATAGTCAAAATATTATCACACTCATAGCTAACACTTCACCGCACAACTCTCAACACACACTCACAGAAAACGAATTCCCTTGAAATCCAAAAAAAACTCCCTTGAAATAGAATAGAAATAAAGACTCTTAACATTTGCTGAGAGATAAAATTTATATGCATAAGCACGTTCTAGGTTAACTACTTCACTCGAATACCATCACAATGGATGTGCAGTTTAATTCCTAAGGAACTGAGGGCCTTATAATATTTGACGTTTCCCAAATTTTACGTAATCTTCAATTTCAGTGTTATTCCCCTTAATCACGTACAACCATTGATAATAATACCTGCGGTTAGCTCGGCTAGAAATACTATATGTGTAGTCTACACATCTCGGTACCAATACACCTATGCATGTGTGCGTGTTTAAGTATCCTGGAATATATTTAGGGGCATGTTTATATGTGAGTATTTGTGTGTATGCACATGTGACTGTGTACATATGCATGCGAATATACACATTAAATGAAAGCATAGATTATATGAGCATGAATATTTGTATTTGAACCTGTGTAACCTCTTAATATATATTTGTTCATGTGCCTGTAGATACTTAAATCAAGATATGCACTCACAGAATTATAAGTAGCTAAAATCTGTATATGTATGCATCTCTATAAATATAAATGCATAGATATGATTTTGTAACCCTGCACGCTTATGTATATGTGTATGTATCTAATTATATGCACATTTATGTGCCTGTATATAAGTCTGCTTGTATAAACATATCTATGCATGAACTACTGTGTATATCTGTATACACGCTTCTCTAGTGTGCTTAATTACAAATAAGCTAATGTACATGTGCTATCTCTGTGTGTACATGTTGCGTCGATTACTAGAGTGTATTAAGGTATTTGGATGCTAGCTACCGTACTAGTTTGCAGGTCAAGGCAGTTCTAATATTCTTTAACGTGCTTTCATACAATATCACCATAAGATTTCAAACATTGCCGTTTTAATATGGGCGTTTGCTGATTTAAGAATAGCGAATATTCTAACTTAGATTATATCTTTATAGTTTAGTACTAAAAGATTAAGTGTAATTAAACGGAGAATTTCGGAATTTTCAAATGAGAAACCGGCAATCAGCCAAGACCAGAACTATCTCTTACGTCACATGTTTCACTTTTTCTCCCTCTCTCTCTCTTACCCTCAATTTTCACTCGAGGAAAATGTAATATGCAATGTGATTGTTACTTGTGAATATGAACTCCAAGGGTCAAACAAAATTGAATCTCAAAACTAGTCACAAATTAAATAATGCTATGCACGAAATCTCTCTCTCTCTCTCAGTATAACACTACATTTAGCTATCTGATAATATCGAGAAGACATGCTTTCGCAGTTGGTAAGAATAAGGTTGATATCTGCAGTCTTATGATTTTGACATTTTACATTTGTTGATTGACAATGTTTTCTGGCTTTATGTCTGTCTGTCTGTCTGTCTGTCTGTCTCCATCTATCTATCATTCTTTGTAGAGACAGGGAAACACGAAGCTATCGAAAATAGTGTTTTAAAACGAATATTTACACGCTTTTATTTATACATTCACTATTCCAAGAAGAATTATTTCACGTTCTCTTGTTGCCTCTGACTTCTGGAATATATATACATATATACATACAAAGATATATATATA
>NC_068982.1:145454561-145464028 GCF_001194135.2 Octopus bimaculoides
ATGTGTGTGGGGTGGGTGGGGTGGGGGTGGAGTTGCAATGGCCCAGTGACTCGCCGTCGTAGGATCGCAGTTTCGATTACCAGACCGGTTTTGAGTGTTTATTGAGCAAAAACACCTACCACTCCACGAGGCTCCGGCATGGGGTGGTCGCGAACCCTGCTGTACTCTTTCAACACAATATTCTCTCACTCTTTTTCCTTGTTTCTGTTGTACCTGTATTTCTACAGGCCAGCCTTGTCACAGTTTATGTCACGCTGAATCTCCCGTGTCTCTGGAGTGCTCAGCCACTTGCACATTAATTTCATGAGCAGGCTGTTCCGTTGATCAGATCAACAAGAACCATCGTAGTCGTAACCGACACACGCGCACATACACATCTCCGTATACTGCTAGCTGCTACCGATAGAAAGGGTATGTTGAAATGTAGTACCGTGATGTTAAATAATGTACATATTTCACATTGAATATTAAAGTGGAATGAAAAGAAAAAAATTGTAGAAATTGAATATACCTGAGGCCTAAAATCTTGCTATATATTATTACTAGAAAAGTACTAAATTTTCGCTTAGATCAGTTAAGGGAATTTACTCCCGCAGTCCCCCCAACTCCGCTATTGAAAACAAAAAATTACAAAATCCCCACTTTCGGAGTTTAGGGGGCTTGTGAGTGTAAATGACTTTGATTAATCTCAGCGAAAATTTAGCATTTTTCTAGTAATCAAATATAGCAACATTTTACTTCTCAGGCATTTTCAATTTCTACATTTTTAAAATTTTCACTTCACTCTATCGAAACAAATGAAGCAATATCTTCTTTGCATTGACAATCAATCATGATGTGTCAAGCGAAATCCTTACGCAATGAGCTACAACGAAAGTATACTACAGAAAGCTTAAGGAGGGCCTACTACTAAATAGAAAAAGATCGCCTTTCATTGTAATCCACTGCAGTTTTTCAATTCATGATACAGTTTCTGTTTGTTTCCACGTATGTATACTGAAGTCTCTATGTTATGTATAATTTCGTTGCGTTTTTAAATGCTTCACTAGTTTTTTTTATGTATACGTGATGTAAATGCTTTGCGACAAGTCTTGGTGTAAAATCAATAATATGAATCCAGTTCTGTTTGCGTTTGTATGTGTGTGTGTGTGTGTGTGTGTGTGTGTGTGTGTGTGTGTGTGTGTGTGTGTGTGTGTGTGTGTGTGTGTGTAAAAGATTATAGTGGCTGTATTTCTCAACTGATTTTCTCCAAACTGGGAACATACATTAATTATGTTACACCGATGGTTTTAGGATCTTAAAATGATTCATACAATGAGTAACGGGCCCTCTGAGAGTAGGAAATAACCGTTCCTAGGTTACATTGAGAAGGGAGGTAATTCTTTGCGAAGTAACTTTCAGAAATTGATTGTCTCCTTTACATCTATTGGTCAAAAAATTTTCACAATCTCAATTGGCTCAAAAAAACAGCACTCTACGGACAATTGCTGCTGCAGTACCTTCCTGGAAGTCCTCACATCTATAAGTTAGTTGATACAATCCCAGATCCAGAAGAGGTGGTAAATTATTCAACAGAAATTCTTAATTCATTGGAGCCTCCACGACTACCTCCCCACAAATTCGAACTGAAAGTGGGAACTCCAGTAATGTTATTGAGGAGTTAGTATCCACTAACACTCTGCAATGGGACACGCCTGGTGATAAAGAAGATGATTCCACATCTTATTGAGGCCACCATAATTTCAGAATGCGGAAAAGGAGATGATGTTTTCAAACCCAGAATTCTCTCATTCAATTAGGAGCAGAAATTCCGTTTTCATTAGGAAGAGTGCAATTTCTTATTCGTATCAGTCTGGCAATGTCTATCAATAAATCCCAGGGTCAAACAATGCTTGAGGTAGAACTTCTCTTGGAAGAGTTATGCTTACCACAAGAGCAATTAAATGTTGGCAGCTCTAGATTAGGAAGCCAAAATAAAATTGACAAGGGAAAACAAAGAATATTATTTACCAAGAGGTTTTGTAGGAATAACTACATCCTACGATGCGCTCCAGTATCCTCTGCTCTTTGCCAATGGTGAAGATGGATACCATTTCGGCATAATACCAACAAACCCGAAGACTGCACCAACAAAGCAGTTTCCTACATGGACTTCAATATCAAAGCATATTCTCTAATTACTCCCACCAGCCACGCGTTAAGCGATTACGCCTTACTTTTTCAAGTAATTCATTACTACATATTCTCATGTGACTGCATAGGCTCAGTTTATATTATTTTAATTCTAGAGCCACACCAGTAATCCAATGACAACCCGTTGCCTTCTGCAACATTTCAACAGTTCATTTCTCCGTTGTCCTCTCCCATTGCAGCCCTTTTTCCGGAGTGCACCTACTTACATACAATATTTCCATTACAACTACATTCATTCGACTGTCAACCATACAATGGGTCGTGTTAGACGTATGTGTGTGTGTGTGTGTGTGTGTGTGTGTGTGTGTGTAAGTGCTTATATATATATAGTATCATGAAATAGTCGTATAGCAGTACTTTAACGGCTATTCACAACATTCATATATAAAAGCGCTGTTACTTTCTATATGGCCGTCCACTTCTTAAAATTGATGATTTCGAGAATTGTAGTTCTTAAGGTATACATACAGCAGCCAGGGCTTTGTTTCATTATGTCACTAGATTAAAAAAACATAATGACACGCGCACACGTCAGCATTTTAAGTTGATGGGTTTGTAACCAATTCTGAGATGCCATAGGCATGTTTCGAAGCGAGATAATTTGTATAATTACTGGTAATGATATCAAAAGTTTTCAGGTCTGTGGTCCCAATTTTATTGACACGAGCAAAATGTTTTGAGAGCAAAACGTTAAGATGGTTAAATTCATTTCAGCTACAAAGTAATTCATCTTAGAGTCAACAACAAATATCTTCGTCGCCAAATATTTATTTGTTATCTTGGATACAAAGTAGGAAATAATTTTCTACAATCTGTTCCGGAAGGAATTGAAAACCTCCGTTGATTAATGACAATTATCTTGAGTACCGACCTTCTGTTACTAAGGACACAAAATAGCAAATAATCCGCTGCAAACTGACTTGGATAAGGTCGAAACTCTTCGTTGATTATTAAGGACCTAGCATTGTCAAGAAAATACAACTCCTTGGTTGTTTAGATTTTATTTGGTATAGTCTTTTACTGTCTCAGAATAAACTAAATGCCACTAAATCCATTCTCATTACAAAAATAACTCCTAGACACCGTTGATATTTAAAAAGAATACTCCTCTCTCACCTATCTTATTGAAGGATCCACTACACTTGAAACTGATTATTCGTAAACTAAAATCTTCAGTGTCATTTACAGTGTGATAAATCCATTAGTTTCTTTAGGAATCTTTCATACACTGAAAAATATCTCCCGTCAATTGAGTAAGAATCTAATGCAATCATAGGAAATGCTATGGAATAGAGAATATTCTTTTCACTCGAGGCCAAATCTACTAAAATTATTAGTAAAGTTTTCCATAACTCACTAGTCAATAAAACAATAACATTTGTATTTTCTCACAAATGTACATGAAAAAATAGAATATAAGACTTTTCATAAACGCGTCGTATTGCTGACATGTGAAATCAGACAAATACTTGCCAAACAGAAATCAGCCAATAATAATCTCAATAGATAGACCTCTGTAACATCTCATTGAATTGCAGGTTTCCATAAGCCGTTTTATGTAACCCGGCAGCCACTCGATCACGTTAACATGCCATTTTCTTTGTAAGATGTTAAGGCATAAACCGCAATTCTACATCCTCCTAAAGCCAAGTCAAAACAATCACTATTTCAAATGCCGTCTACAACAGCATGCCTCATGCCACTACATCATTATAATTATAAGCTAGGCGGCGATGCGGCAGAATTGTTAGCACGCCGCACAAAATGCTTAGTGGCATTTCGCCACCATTATGTTCTGAATACGAATTCCCCTGTGGTGGACTTTTTCTTTCATCCTTTCGGTCTCGACAAAATAAGTACCAATTAATCGCTGAGGTCGATGTGTTCGACTTAACTACTCCCATGGACTTTCTGGCCTTGTGCCAAAAGTTAAAATATCTATTATAGCTATAGATGGATACTCAAGGTTGCATTGTGAGCTTCTGTATTGATACATGACAGCTCGTACAATAATTTGCTGTCTTTTTTTAAGGGAAAGTCCATGTTTCGTTTCCCATCATAAGTCCAGTTACACAGAAAGTCACAATTTGTACTTCTGTATCGGTTTTGGGAACAACGACATTGTTAAAATTAGCACATTTCAATACTTACCTATCGAAAATATCACGCAGAAATGTCTAAATGACGGTCTATGGAGTTTTTACTCCTCACTCAGGACCATTTACACAATAACGATCGAATGATGCTTAAGTGGGGAATCATTCAAGCGAGATGGACCCTCCGTTCCACCTATATATATATATATATATATATATATATATACATACATTAATACATACATATATATACTCGTCCTGATTTGGTTTTGTTGTGCATTTTCTTTTAACATATTTGTGCTAACTCGGAAGACATCGACCCCAGGATTTATTCTTTGTAAGCCTAGTTCTTATTCTATCAGTATCTTTTGCCGAGCTGATAGCTTACATCGGTTGTCAAGCGATGGTGGAAGGACAAACACAGAGACAAAAGCACACACGCAGAAATATATACGACAATCTTCTTTCCGTTTCCGTTTATGAAATCCACTCACAAGGTCTTTGGTCGGCTCGACGCTATAGTAGAAGACACTTGTCAAAAGTACAGTGGGACTGATCCCGGAACCATGTGGTTTGGAAGCAAGCTTCATACCACACAGCCACGCCTGCGCGTGCGCAAATACACACGCGCAACCTCACACACAGACACACATTCACGCACTCACACATATATACATATGCATATATATATAACAGAATAACAGAATCACGTATGCGTGTGTGGAGACGTGTGTGCTTGTGTTTCTGCATTAATGCCTCAGTTATTATTAGCTTCTGTTCTTCAAACTGTCACAAATGCTTTAATGAATTTTTTGAAGCACTTTAAATGCCACTAATCACTCAAAATAAAAATATTATACTGACATATTCTCAAACACCTGGTTTTTGCATTTTCCGTTCACATAGCAGTCAATCAACCCCTTATTGCTTGTGTTTTGTATGAATTGTTTGAATTATGTTAATATATATATATATATATTTTTATTAATCGATATATTTAAATAAGGATCGCTACGAAACTCTGCAAGATGCTGACTTGATAGAAGTAGACTAGCAGAAGACAAATCGATTTCATTCTGTATCTTGTCGTTGGTATAATCTTCAGTGTGAAAGCGAAAATGCGAAAACATTCAAAATAGGTTAGATCGTTCTCGCAAATTGTCAACAGGCCCCATGCCTGATTACTGCTTAAAGAATTGTGAGTAATTATGAAATTCGCATTAATAGCATTTCTAAGTGAAAATATTCTATAATTGAAAATAGCTCCGCAAGTCCTTTTTGATTACTAATCAAAAAATAAAATATTACTACCGCAACAGACATGCAGCGTTAGTTTTAAGTATCCACAATCTTAATCTTCACTATTGTCATCCATATGCTACATATTTGTCCATTTGTATATTTGTCATATTGAGAAAGAATAGGCAACGATCCACCGTTTTATTCGACTCCAACTTACAGCATACTAAACAAGGAAGGTATACTTTTAACTGACAAATTTCCCCTGAGGTATAGCATTTATATATCTGAACCAGAAACGCGGCCAGCTGGCGAAAACGTTAGCACGCCGGGCGAAATGCTTAGCGGTATTTCGTCTGTCTTTACGTTCTCAGTTCAAATTCTGCCCAGGTCGACTTTGCCTTTCATCCTTTCGAGGTCGATAAATTAAGTACCAGTTTCGTACTGTGGTCAATCTAATCGACTGGCCCCATCCCCGCTAAATTTCGGACCCTGTGCCTAGAGTAGAAAAGAATATATCTGAACCAGAAGTTCAAATTGCTAGAACCCTTTAATGATTTGGTTTCTCTTGTGTTTTCCAGATATTTCCTGAACGATGAGGAGTTTTTTGTATTAGAACGGTATATTGTCATTCATATAATCTCTAGCAAGGAAGTGAAATCACACGACATAGGCTAGATTGTTCTCGAATGTTGTTAACAGGCACCGTACCTAATTACTACTGAAAGTATTAAAAGTGTTGTATTTATAGGGAGTATTTATGAGATTAGCATTAACCAGATGTTTATGAGAGAATATTCTGTAAGTGAAAATAGTTCTAGAACTATGGTGCAAGATAGTACCACGCAAAGAGGAGTAATGCGTTACGTAGCCAAATATCTCGATCTGATTCGTTACGTGCCACTTGTTTGTATTATACATACATACATACATACATACACACACACACACACACACACATATATATATATATATATATATATATATATATATATATATATATGAGTGTGTGTGTGTTTGTTTCCGCCCAACGCATGAACAACCAATGCTGGTGTGTTTGCGTCTCCTGTAGCTTAGCCGTTCGGAAAAAGAGACCGATAGAATAAGTACTAGGCTTACAAAAAATAAGCCCTACAGTCGATTTGTGCGACGGAAGGCGGTGCTGCAGTATGGCCGCAGTCAAATGGCTGGAACAAATAAACGAATACATACATACATTCATACATACATATATATATATATATATATATACATTCATACATATATATACATTCATACATACATACATATATATATATATAGTTGAAATGTATAGAAAAACAAAAGAGGAAGACAGATGTAGAGACAACAGGGAAGTGTATTAGTTTGGCGTGCGGGAAAATATAAAAGTCTTTTTCGTTTCGAGCCTTCAACTGAAAGGAATAAGAGAAAATAAACAGAGACAGAATGGAAAAAAAAAACTTGTGGATTTATCGGTCAAACATGGTAAATATATTATATAATCATTCGATTTGCAAAATATAAATTCAGGAATATAATCAATAATAGTTAAGTGTCGAATTCCTGAAAATTGAATTGTGTGCGTTGATGTAATCGCAGCACTGGATATGGGCATAAACCCATAATACTTTCTACCATACGTACAAGGTCTGAAGTTTTGTAGGAGGAGGCTATTCGATAACAGCCATTCGATATTCAACTAATATTTATTTACCCACCCGGAAAGGATAGAAAGCAATGACGGACGTCGGGGGAATTTGAACTTAGAACGTAAAAACGGACATGGGCTTAAATAATTAATATCAATTGCTATTGTTTGAAACCAGGTCATCTCAGTGAGCAGAGTTAAGATAAAAGATTTTCAAAAGGCAATAATTTCTTCCTTATTTCAAGTTCGCTTATTTAGAACTATATTATAAAATACGCCATTCGATATGTTAAGAGAATAAGGTGTGACATGGGACTAATTTATTTGTTAATTAGAGGATGGCGAGCAACCTCATATAAACTCCTTATCTGATTGTTGGTTACATTATAATTGTTTAATAAATAAACGAACATTTATGTATAGAATGCTCTGATCAGCCAACGAGAAATCGTATACAGAGTAATTTGACTGGAAATAACAACCATATCTTTAATGTGGCATTCTAATCTAAGGGCATGTGTGATATTGTAATCTCTACATTATTTACATTATTTACATTATTTATATTTGACAGATATTTGTCTTCATCTTGTTTGTTGTTAACAAAACGTTTCGTCTGATATACCCTCTAGCCTTCATCAGGCGTCTTAGGGAAATTTCGAACCTGGGTTCTCATTCCTAAGGTATTTTTCGATGCTGATCATATCACAGGCTATTGTCACTGTTATAGCCATTATTATTTTTATTTTAACAGTCTTTTTTCTTTTATAACATTTATAATTTACCAGCAAAAAAAAACAAAAAGCTACACTCTGGCCTAGGTAAGATTATAAAATTGAAGAATCTATAAAAAAAGAACATATGACGTAATAAAACTGATATTTATTTGCATAAATGAAAATCTACAAAGTCGGAACTTTCACCTAAGTTCTGAAGTCGTCGTAATGGTGACTTAGTGTATATTTCACCTTCTTGCTGGCATCTGCACGTTTTCGCTATTCTAGTATTTTATATCGTTCCATATATCTTTTATTTTCACTTCTTATCTTGATTTGTCATTTTGTAACTTGCTTAATCTTTCTAACGTTGTTTCAATGAACATGAATACTTATACCATTTGCGAATTTTAGTCCAATTTTTACAAACTGAAAGAAAAATTAATTTGGCTCGAGAGAATGAACTTAGTATGAAGTAACTTTCTATCCCTTCATGTTTCATGTTTATATTTTTCGGAGAGTATGAATTTGATCAAAACGGAATTGGTACAACAGAGTATCTTATTCCAAAACACAAATGAAAGCAACTTTACTGGTGAAGCATTTGCATAGAATTTGACGAAGATAAAAAAATGTCAATTTATCTCACTGTTTACATTTAATTTCTAAATTCGTAAATTAAAATTCTCCAACCAATAAGTAGTCCTACTTTCGTTCTTATAGTTCTTAGATTGCATTTTGCTGACCATAAAAACTAAAGGTGCAATAAAGTGGTCCGATCTTGTACTGCAGCTAGGTGGATCAGAGTAGCAAAGGAATCTATATGCCAAGACGCCATAAAGATAAGATCACAAAAAGTCGTATTTATTAGTATAGACACTTGTTTGAATACGTTAGTTATTGTGTTGAAACGGTCTGCATTCCTGCTTTCGTGGGCGTTATTTTTCTTGTCTATAAACCAGAAAGTTATGCGGACGCATGCACAGATATTCGCATTTATCAGCATAGAGTACGTAAGCTGTACATTTGCCGAATGAACCTATTCGTGTCACACGAACTTCAGAAATAGCAGCTTAGTTTCTACTAATTTATATCGTAAGGATTAAAAAAAAGTAGGATATTTATTATAAAATTGTTCTAACAATGAAAGAAAGAGTAGAAAGGATAGATATGATTGGAATGACTTCAGATCTCAAGAACAAGAGTTGACCTAGCAAATACTCCAGCTGCAACAACAATATCTCTCTGTTAAGAAGCTGATTAGATAAACACAGATAATGCATCAAGCTGATTTATTTTCTCCGTTGCAAATTTATATAATGTTTTTGCAACGTCTACTTCCTATTAACATATATTTTTCTCTCTTCTTTTCCTATTATTCTTGGAATGTCTACGTATAAAGAAACAATATACGTAGCTATAAAGTAACAGTATTATTTCCATGAACAATGATTGGTAAATATAAATTGACAAATATAATTTGTAGACGCTTGGCTAAGATTCAGCACTGGAATGCGTTTGGTTCTGTCCTTACAATCATGCGTACACTCCATCGACCACTGCTACCACCACCAC
>NC_068982.1:145464439-145470065 GCF_001194135.2 Octopus bimaculoides
ATATATATATATATATATATATATATATATATATATATATATATCAAATAACGAAGGTGGCTAGATGACATATAAAACCAAAAACAAAAAATTTCAATTTTCTCTAATAGTGACTGAGCGCGCAGGGAAGCACCTACTTTCCTGGAAACAAAAGTCAAAGGGCCTTATAGCCACAAAAAGCACATTCTACGAACTATAATAGAAAATTTAGACGAATACATATAATTAGATTAGTGTGTTTAAATGTTGAGTAGAGCGCCGTGACAGGGCTCTCTGGTGTTATCCGTAGTTGTAACCACACACATAAAGTAAAAATCCTAGATAATAGAATCCCAAACGATAAGGAAAATCAAACCAAACCTAGATACATAAGAATCAACTATGAGACAACAAATTAAACACAACGCCACCAAATCCCAATGCCACTCCAAACACACGAACAAACAGCCATAACAGAAAATATAAAAACCATGATGTCCTCTGGTATAACCCAATCTGGGACTCGAACATCTCATCTAAGACTGTGAAAGAAAACAAAGAAAACTGTGAACGATAAGAACAAAGATATAACTACTTAAAATATATACTCACCAATATGTTAATTCAATCATGGTAGCACAAACAATGCGTAAGTAAGATTGTATCTGAAAATAAAATGAATATATTGTTGCATTACAGTGTAGTTTTCTCGTTTCATATTTGTAAATTTTGACACTAGTTACACATAATAAACACGAACTAGCTAATTAATTACTGGTATATGTTTACTACGAAAGCAGAACTCCAGTAAGAATAACGAGGGAGATTAATTGCTTTAAGATACTCGGCTGCACGTTATAACGTTGTCACCTTCAATCTTATGACTGAGTTTGCCTTTTCATCTCATGAAGCCAAAGTTTATTGTATACACAAGAGTGGACACAATTTATTAAAACCCTCTCCTCAATAAACAATCACCTGGCTATCTGCTCGTATGTGACATTCTTATTTGATCTTTTAATGAGTTATACTTATTAGTGTGTTTCATTAAATCCATGAAGTCTACCCACTGCTCTCTTCTGATATTCTTGGAACGGAGTTAAACATTGAAGAGCAGGTAATGGACTGAATTATCGGAAAATTATGATTTCAGATCAATTTTCTTGCCAGGAACTAAGATTCTTTATCTCAGATCACATTGTACTAAATCTACAGGAAAGAAGCTGATAAGTTTTAATTATTTATCAAAGAATAAATATTTTT
This sequence comes from Octopus bimaculoides, assembly GCF_001194135.2. Taxonomy (NCBI): domain Eukaryota; kingdom Metazoa; phylum Mollusca; class Cephalopoda; order Octopoda; family Octopodidae; genus Octopus; species Octopus bimaculoides. The sequence continues at coordinate 145,465,682 of NC_068982.1, forward strand.
GTGTATGCAGATAAACACAAATACACGCGCGCACGCACACACACACACATACACACACATATCGATTTATTATATCTGGAAGCATTCTGAGCAAAACATCGTGCGCAAGAAAAGTCGAAAAACCATCGGGGTGGAAGTAGTGTAATATGGAAACAAGCAAAATCACAGAATATAGAAAAATATATACATAAACGTTAAAAGTGTTATATGACGCAGCCCGTATTTTACGCAAGAAAATTATCATTAAGAATCACGCACCAATCCGCAAATGGTCAGCAGATTTCCGATCCAGGACGATTACACAAACCATATACCAAATGTCCGAGAAAATCACTATGTAATAATATAATCCAACTCACACTATTACGAAACTATGACAATCCACAAAAAACATCGAATCGAAACATGGGTTTCTTGGTCCGATCGGAACGTCGAGTACGCCGCGATTGCATATGCCGTGAGAAAGAGGAGATAGATAGATAGATAGATAGATAGAGAGAGAGAGTTCACATCATATATATTAAGTGTCGAGTAGTAAATTATCCAATTGAGTCTTCGTTAGAAGATTGCATGACTGTATATTTGAATTTAAACAGTATTTGTTTTGTATTTCTAGCACACTGCGTGTTGTCATGGTGTGCCAGTGCTCAGTACTCGTAAGCAATCTCCTAAGTGTCGTTGTAATACCATTAACTTTTCTTTTCTCTCTATTTCAATTTGAAGATATCGCTATGTCTGGTTTAAACACACTTGGGTAATATAAACTATGTTGTGTGTAGATGTAGAACAAATATATTAAATGAACGGAAACCATAAACATATCCGTACATAATGCACAATGTATTTCATCATAGCAATTTGCATTAAATATATAGTTTGTCTTCCTTATTCTAAACATCAAATGCAACTATAATTTAGTTTCTTGTTTTTCTCAAATGAAAATATGCAGTTACACAGAAAAACAGAGATAATTATAGTTTATCTTTCATCTTTTTCTTCTTTTAGTCATTAGACTGCAACTCGGCTGGGACACCTCCGTGTAGAATTGATCGAAGCATCTTCCATTTTTTAAAGCTCGGTACATTTTTTTGTCAGAACACAGAACTATATGGTTGGGGAACAGACTTCTTTCCACAGTCACGATTGTGGCTATATACCAGAAACAGGTGTAAAGGCATCACCTGTAGGAATGATTTTCTTTGCATTCCGCCTTTGCATTTCACCTTTATTTGTAAATATCATGGCTGCATTTAGTTGACAAGAGATATACGCACGCGCGCACACACACACACACACACACACACACACATACACACACACACACACACACACACACACACACACACACACACACACATACAAACAAGTGGTTATATTTTTGTTATTGTTTTAAATGTAGCTTCTGTTTCGGAAGCTGTAAAACAAATGACATCACCACAGTTGAAAGTGTGCAGCTGTCTTATTTAATTTAATCATTTATTTAATTTCTGTCACAATTGATAAGTAATAACGACGATGTTTACACACTCACGAAGGACCAGTCATTGATTCACTGCATTATTGATTGCGCTGCATTATTGATTGAGTGATAAGCGTGTGTCTGTGACTCTCTTTATAACAAATATCACAGGGAATTTCGTTCGTTGAACACTGGTTTTCTTCGCCAACAGTTATATTGTTATATATATGCATGCACGCACACACGCACCCCCACCCACCCAGACACACATACACGTATGTATATATTCTTTTCGTCGGTGGTGGTGAAGTTAGTTTCAGCCATAATCGTGTTAGCGAAATTCCACGTAGTATAAGGTATATTTTTAAAACCCGTTCTGAATAACGCTACGTTGGTAGATAAAACATGTTTCTCTTTTACATAGTGGGAGAAAAAACTGGTTACTGATTTAGGGCTGGAGGAGTCGGCATAAATGTAGAAGGAACGTTCAAAAATATAATTTGAACGGACCTCTACACCTACATGTAGGTATGTATATGTCTCTATGTATGTATATGTCTGTACGTATGTATTTATTAGTCCAGTCAGTTTCTTGCTACACTTATGTTTCGCCTGTGTGGTGGACCATCTATACTCGACATTCTCGACTTTCAGAGTAGCGAGAGACTGATTTCGTCATGGTAGTACTACAGCATGGCTGTAGTTCAATGACTGAGACAAGTAAAAGGTACAGATAGAAAGTATATATGCATATAGTTATGGATGACACTGCGAATATTATCACATTCATGGTACCAGATGTTTACTCTGGTTTAAATGCCTCACTCTCCTCCTCAGAAAGTGATCAAAATAAACGATTCTTTCGTAGGAAAAAATTTGAGACTTAAGTAGGAAAACCATGATCCATGATAGAACCAATAATACATTATCGCTGTTCTGCTGGTGATTAAATATGGTAGCAAGCGTTGCTCAAATTATAGATATGCATCATTTTGATTTCTTTACATGCATATATATTGTAAATGTGAAGCAGTTGTATGTAATACCGAATATTTTACAGGCGTTAGATATGTGTATTATATTTGACTGTTGGTTCTATTCCACGTTTTCTGGTTTCCCTGGTAAGATCAGAGACTGAATATATGAGATACTAAATGAAGTCTGCGATTGTGGAGCAAGTGATATTTGTAGGCTGAATTTCTTGTGCAGTATTGTCAGGAGGATTATGGCAAGATGTGTGATGTTATCTGCATATGAAATCGGATACATGTTTTGTAGAAGTATGGGACATACATATATTTATAGCTTGAACGTGTGGATGAAAGGTAGCTCTCTCTAGTACTGCATTCGAAAACTTGCAGGAATTGTTTATGCGCACCTGATAGGCTTGATACGAAGTTTGTTAGCCAGCTGACTACATGTTAAGCTACGTGTAATGTTCCTTCCGGTGATGTTGAATGAGAAAATAGGGGAAAATGATGTCGAAACATTTGGTAATACCAATGTTAGTTAAAATGGTATATGAGTGAAATATTTGTTGTTAGAATCATTCGGTAAGTTCCGTTACATCTGCGCATAATGAGGTGATTAAATATAGTGATGTTAAAACGTCATGTTTTAAATGTGAGTTTAAATGGATATGTGAATTAGAAGTGGCAACGATGAGACTGTCTAATTGTTGAGGATATACATTGAAGGGTTTCGTGTCAGTATTACAATAGTTGACTATGGGTATTACTGACATACGGAATTGTTATAATTTTGCTCACCTTCCTGATTTTGAGAATTTGATGCCGTTCTTAAGAGGAGATTTATATGACGGTGAGTGCAGCTATCTCTTCAATGCGATGTTACATGCTTTAGATGTATGTTTAAGGTTTGTCCCATCGGAGGCTTTTGAATAAACATTTTTGTACTGATTTTCGGGCGTATTTTGATACGGCGTATCAAAGAGAGGTGTAAAAATTATAGCCCATGGATAAATTGCGTATTTTTCGTTTTGTTGTTACCTAAAGTTTCGAAGAATTACTCTGATTGATTTTCGAGAATGTCTGACGAGGGAGCGTGTTTTGTACTGCAGCATGTGTACATTGTTTGTAATAGATATTGTGGTACTGAGTGTGCTGTGATCGTTGTTGTTGATGATTATGCTAATTACTCTGAAGACTGATTTATTGTCAGTTTTGTAGTTTAAGATGTATAAAAATATTTGCCGATCTCCTAAATATCATTTGCTTATGATTTTATTTAATATCTCCTTGTTTACTCGTTTGATGCTGTTTCTATATTTACGCTGTGTGTAGATTTGACATATTGTGTTTGAGGTTGTCTCTGATTTTTATGAGATTGGCTATTCTGGTGTGAAGAGGTAGTTCTATTGTTATGCGATCTTGTGGGATATTATACATAGATCCGTAAATATTTTGTTGAATATGTGTCTTAGAGTGGCTACATTGTTGATTGTGATGCGGTGAATACTTAAAATCTTGATTATATTTCTTTATAAAACTACGGCAACTTTTAACAGGTATTTTCTTCGTCTGTCGGGCTGCCCGTATTATCAGTATCTGTTTCTCCCCCGCGCTCTCTCAGTAAATATATATATTAGGGTATGTATGTATGTATATACATAGGCGTAGGAGCGGCTGTGTGGTAAGTAGCTAGCTTACCAACCACATGGTCCCGGGTTCAGTCCCACTGCGCGGCATCTTGGGCAAGTGTCTTCTACTATAGCCTCGGGCCGACCAAAGCCTTGTGAGTGGATTTGGTAGACGGAAACTGAAAGAAGCCCGTCGTATATATGTATATATATATGTATGTGTGTGTGTATGTTTGTATGTGTGTGTTTGTCCCCCCAACATCGCTTGACAACCGATGCTGGTGTGTTTATGTCCCCGTACCCTAGCGGTTCGGCAAAAGGGATCG
>NC_068982.1:145470484-145473766 GCF_001194135.2 Octopus bimaculoides
ATATATATATATATACATACATACATGTATGCCAAGGTAACTGTAGCATTATTGGTGTGGGACAGGAGAAATAGTGAGACCATTGATGCACAATTGTTGTATATGGGAAACCGATTTTCGCCGCTCAACAATTAAGAACATTTCTTCTGGTCAAATTCCATTCCAATATCATCTGAAAATGTTATTTCCAGTTGCATATTTTTGGTATTGTTGCCACTTTTAGTATAAGTGTTAAGGTCACCCACAGAAAAATTATGGGGCATCCTAATATCTCTTGCAGTTTCAGACCCTAATATGCAGACGTTTTTTTTTGTGTTGCAGGAATGATAATGGGTTTAACGCCGAAATGAACAGAAACACAGAGAGACTTGGAATATTCCCTTCGAAATATTTATGGCATTAGAGATGATTGTTCCACTCTCTGTACTAAATGTGAGGATTGTTGCCCACGTCTTTGTAAGCCTCTCAATGGCAGCAATTAAAGTAGCTGGCACGTATGCCAAATGGAGATACATCAGCAGCCATGCATGATGAATACAATCAAATACCTTTTTATAATCGAGCTATATGTTGTAAGGCTGCTACGATGTTTTCTTTTAAAATCTCAAACAGTACAGCCTTGTTTATCAGAAGCTGTTTGGCACATTCTCCGCCTAGCTCATCAGTCACTATATTGTTGGACTCACAATTATCCTGGAGGAATTGGTTGAGGCAGCTTGTGTACAGTTTACATATAATAGTTAGGCAAGCAATGGACTTCTATTTTTCAGGTAACTCGCTAGTTTCATTCTTGACCATGAGTTTCGTAGCGCCAATTTAATATTTCAATCTGATCTTCCATAATACTTTTGAATATACCAATTAGTGTAAAATGTCAGCCTCTTATACCAGTATCCAACTAACCCTAACACTAACCCTTCCAAGTGCCTTCCCGTCATGCAGTTTGCCTACAGCTACGATGAAAATTTCCGGGTCAATTGTATGTTTAACTGTTGATGTTGGTACAAAATCTCTTTAGCGATTTAGCCACGATGCATTGAGATTGAAGTTCCTCTATTCAGTCCAGGTTTTCTACCTGATTGATTCAAATTCTTGAGAGGAGGGCTTTCTTAACAGTAATATTTTCCATCTTCAGTTCTCTAAATACTGTCTGTGGGTTAGACGCATATTTGTGATTTGTATGTGTGTAAATATGTATGCATGCATGTATGTATGTATGCATGTATGTATGTATGTCTGTATGTATTTATGTTTGTATGTGTGTGTGTATGTATGTGTGCGTGCTGTATGTGTGTGTATGTATTTATGTATGCATGTAGATACATGAATATATACTTAAATATATGTATGCACTGACACACATATACATATATATGTGTGTGTTGAACAAAAGGAAGTAAAAAATTCGATGACGCGACTGATATATAAGGCTCTATTATTTTGTAGTCATCCCTGTATTCCGTTATTCTTGTGAGGAATATGCAAGCAGTTGAAAGAAGAAATCGCATAGACTAGTGCGTGGTTTTGCTTACCTACAATCCATAAAACAAGTAGAATTATAGCAACCCAGTGTAGCTCTTAATTGAGTTGTATGCAATTTAATGCAAAATAGTGCATGACAGTTTTATTAACTACTACGTATAGTTAATATTGTTAACTTTGGTAGAGTAAATTCCCGTTATATAAAAAGAATTACTCAACACAAGCCTCCATCACAAACGATGCACTTGTACTATCATTGAACATAACTCTCGTAATACACTTTTTGAACCAATTTTTGTGTGAACTGCTGTATCAGTTTATTCAAAACCACATTCAGCTTGTCTCTGCAATCAATTTATTGTCCCCGAAAAATGTTCGTCATTGGAACAAATATGTGGACATCAGAGAGTGCTATATCCTAGGTGTATGATAGGTTTGGGGCCACTAAATTGTCCGATTTGTAGACTGCCTAATTTGCTGCCAAAGATATGCGACTTCGCGCATTCACATGGTACATGTGAATCTTTTCCAAATTCTTGTCCGGCCCATTTCATTTGAATGACTTCTCTAAGCTTTTTTACTTTCTCAACGTACTACTCACTTTTTTCATTACAGGTACGTTCCAGAATGAAAGAGAATAACGCTCTTGTCAACCAACCACAAAAGATTCATGCAAATTGCAAGCTGTTGAATTTCTGAGACCTTAAAGAAGAGGGGTGACGCTATTCCACTGAGAGAGCCCTCGTTTATGAATCAATAAAATGTTCACTGTACAGTTCCTCTCACAAGATGGGGGTCAAGCGAAACTTTATTAGATTCAAACGCTTGCAGCAGGTGAGAGCATACTTCTACAATTCTCTCCTTAAAGTAGGGTAACAAATATGAACATGCTCTGCACAGACTTTCGGAAACCCAAAGTCTTCCATCATTTTCTATAATGGGATTGTAACCACATTTCCGTTGTGTAGTAGAATCAAAGATTAGGACTACACTTTCTGCATGAATCAATATGTTTACTCGCTGATGAGTTTTGGCAGCAGTTTCTAGCCTCCTAGTGAGTCGTTTGTCTTCAATATTGGTTCCACTGCTTTAAGCATATTCATCCGTCTACGCGCAGAGCTCTTGTCAATGGTATTGAATTGCAGGCTCAAGGATTGGGACTAGTCTCTCCGCATAAAGTAATTTGTACGTTCGTTGACTAATTGTTGTCGCAGTTTACGATCTCCTAGAGCATGGTTTGTCTTAAATATTGGTTTTCCCTCCTTTCGTCTGTGCTCTTGTCAATAGCGTTATCTCCGTAAACAACCTGTAGTCTTCTCTTGATGTCGGAAAGTCTACTTTCCCCTTTGTCAAAATCTCAATGAGAGCAGCATGTTGTTTCTGCTGGGAACCTTTTATTTTCTTGCTACAACGAAAAGCAGGAAGAAGAGTTAATATAAAGGAGGAACTACTGTACTAACATGCTTTTTGAATTACCTATATTGGATAATGAAAATAGTTTAAGTCCATTTTTCCATTAGCTGCAGTACAGCGTTTGTAAAAATCAATAAATGGCTTGAAGACTTTATGGATATTAGATGTACTTTAGGTTATTCGGTCTCGTGATAATCTAGTCAACTCTATTTGTACTGCAGATTATGATGTGACCCACACACATATATGGAAAAATATGACACACATTTATGTAGCATGTAAAATCATACGTGTATCCTTCCTGCCTTACGTCGCAATGTGGATATATAGACAATAATATATATATATATACATATATATATATATATATATATATATATATATATA
>NC_068982.1:145475517-145477378 GCF_001194135.2 Octopus bimaculoides
CATATGTACATGTAATATACATATATATATGTACATATGAATATAGACATATATACACACATATTTTTATTCACACACATACACATATATGCACACAAACACACACACGCACACACACATATATAGAGCACATTACTAAGACTTCTACTTTATATGCCAATGAAAATATATCCAATGGAATTCGTACTTTAACGCACCACTCAGTAGCAGGATTTACTGGAAAATGTACATAACATAAACAAAATAAACCCCAAAGTACAAGGTTCATTCCCCTCTTCAACGTACAAGTCCTTTTGCCAATAACTAGAATATTTTCAGTATACTCTAATAACACTCCACTCCAGCTATAAATACCATAAAATAACAAACAAATAGAACATATAAATACCATACGCAGAAAGTTCTTTGATCCTGCCCTCTAAACGGAAAGTGTCACACACGTGATATTATCTATAATGCAACTGTGATTACGACCACTACACCACGAACTACATCGATATGTATATCAAACCATTTCAAGACAGGATACAACTAATATACACATAACATCCGTAAACCAAACGAGAAAAATTACACTTCATTATCCAACGATATAAAACCACTAAAACCAAATAAAACCATTTTTATCACTAACTGGAAATTTCTGTGAAACAGATACCATAACAAAGAAAAAATATCCTTGCCAGCCCTGCGTCAATGAATCCTACTACATTCTCTAATTTGAATCGAATACTGCCCTGTAACTCGGAATTAGGCTCTTCCTGAAATTACAATAAGATATAATACAATAAATGTGTGCGTATCTCTGTGTGTGTGCATGTGCGTGTGTGTATGTGCGTGTGTCTGTGTGTTTATAAATGTTGAGACTCAAACAGGTGATAATTGAAGTAACACTGGCCTGCTAAGCTCCAATACTTTCAAACGATTTGCAAGCTCATAATGACGAGGTGGAAAAGCAACAGAAATGGTAATGTGCAGCAAACAAATTGGCACTACAAACACTCACTATCAGCATCATTTCCTGAAGTGACTTTGATCTTTTGATTAGCTATTCGAACACTCAACCTGATGGGTGACCATTTGTTTAAGGGAGTTTTGTCTTTACGAATGTGCACCATCAGAGAAGAAATCAACTCGTAGGGTATCTCTGATATTGAACGTTGTCTGAGAGTTTGAGTGAGCCAGCAGATGTAAAATAAATCATGTAAATAGTAACAAAGTTGCGTTTGCCGATATATCGTGTTGAAGTGGATAAATTGTTCACCGTATATTCACTATTAAAATGATGATGCACAAGTTGGTGTCTATTATGTTATTTACTACGTGCATAGACACACACGTATGCATACATACTATCTCGTATATCAAAATTTCGTTTTTTAAGATATAATTTAATTTTGATAATCATCTTATACGCCTAAAATTTTATAATACACACTTACATAATTATGGCAAAATATAATTTCCCAAGATATATTTTATAATATTGTTAATGTGTAAAAATTGAATTCAAAGTATTTACTTCCCCTTTTGCTCTATTTCTTCATAATGTTTATAAAAAAGTTTTATCATAACTTGCTTTTACGTGTTTTCTATTTCAAGTATGTTATTGTTGTTGATCCCATAATTTGTGACGCCAGCAATATAAATAAATAAATACGAAGGAGTATATATGCATATGTATACGTATACATACACAGATGTTTCTGTGCGCATATATTGTATATTTGCGGATATAATTATGTAAAAGTGCCTATACATCAGTGTGTGTTTGGTTTTAGTATATCGCAATTGTTTATGCAGCTATAAGTTTGTTTATGTATAAGTACGTATGCATGTATAATATATATATATATATATA
>NC_068982.1:145477893-145481198 GCF_001194135.2 Octopus bimaculoides
TAAATGAGACAAATGTACGTTTCAAGCATAGCTCCACTCCGAAAACAGGAAGCAACACGAAAGTCGAATACGAAGGAGGAAAAAAAAGTCGCCAACAAGCACGTGTTGTGACCGGAAGTAGGAATGAGGTGAAATGCTCTCTGGATCAGGAGAGTGATCTCTAGATCAGGAGAGTGCTTTCTGGATCAGGAGAATGCTTTCTGGACAATTGTATGTTGGATGCTCACCTGTTGGACGTTAAAAAAGTATTTTCATTGATAATGTTTATAAAAAAGTTTTATCATAACTTGCTTTTACGTGTTTTCTATTTCAAGTATGTTATTGTTGTTGATCCCATAATTTGTGACGCCAGTAATGTTAGAACCAATAATCACAATAATCATTGAGAAAAAAACTCCTATATCAAAGTTTGGGATGAAATCTTGTTATTATCTTTAACCCGGGCAACGTTGGGTACTTCTGCTAGTATGTATAAGCAAAGACAAAAAAGTATATACAAGCTAAAGCATAAAAAAGAAAAAGGAGAGGAAGGAAAGGGAAACGAAAAAAATGAAACTACCAAAACTAAAACCAAAACCCAAAGCCACTAAACAAAAAAAAACCCCCAAAAACAACTCAAATATGGAGGCCCGAATGGAATACCCAACTCTGGATGAGAGAAAAAATTTGGAGTGAAGACGAAGACGTGCAAATTTTACCTGCAAAGCAAATGCTGGCATGGGGAGAGACGGTACAAACTGTCGGTTTGCTCACTCAAGACCCTGCCAAAACTGTACGGGCCTTAAGGAGAAGTACTTTCCAGACGCGTGGCACCAAGCGTCTCCAAAGAGGAAGTTTGCAGATGCAGTGCGCTCTTCAGATGTATGCGAAAGGCAGCAGCTGACCTGACTACATCAAGCGCAAACGCGGAACCTTGCTCCCCACTGCGCAAAATCGCTACAATCAACAGATACAAGTTGGCCTCCTCTAACGCCAGCACAGTCGTCACGCCAATATTTTTACTAAATATTGGAGAACTATTGCATTACAACAACTAAAACAAAATCTTTTTTCCTGGATGGCCTTGCTGTATGCAATCAAGCCCTATGAATAGCACTTGTTGAAACTCATCCTACACCCGATATAGAGGATGCAGGAGTGTACGCGCCAAAATATACCATACTGCGAACAGACAGATTGGAAAGGAGCCATGGCAAAGTTGCTGTATACATCCGTGAGGACCTCACGCCCCAGATCCTACTATCATTCTGAAATTCAGTATGTGGCCCTCACGTTGCATACATGACACAACACAATATGGTCATATGCAATATATATCGCCCACCGGATATTGCAAACAACACAGGTAAGATTGCAGATTGCTTCACAAGAAGAAAAGAAACACTCATGAAACTGGAACATCGCGTAAGTGTGTTTACTATGGGTGATTTCAACTTGCCCAGTGTCAAATGGCCCGAGGACCTCATGCTCTCAGGAATGACTCATTCCAAACAAGTACAGGTGGAGTCCCTGCTAAACCTCCCAATGCCCTATTCCTGGAGGAAATTGTGCTCTGACCAAGCTAGGCGAATAACTACAACGTATTGGATCTCTGCTTCACAAACAATATGGACATCGTTGGTTTTGGATCACAATATAATAGAGTTCTCTATATATGAAGCAAAAGTAGGCAGAGACTTACAGTCTAAAGGAAGCACCCAAAATCTCTCCCATCCGAACTTCTACAAAGCAGACTGAAAATTGATCCAAAAAGAGATCCGCTGACAGGACTAACCGAAATGTCTCTCCACCCCAGACATTGGCATGAAACTAGAATATTTGATGTCTGTTATGCAAACCATATTCCAGAAATACGCCCTAGAGCACAGAGCAATTAAAAAAGGAACAAGATTCCAGGGGAGAGGAAGAACGTCATGAGAAGACGGACGAAGGTTGCAAATCGCTTCAACCGACATCTCAAAAGTAGAGAAAGGTCTCGGCTGAAAATAACACTGATGGAGATTGTAGTGGCCAATGGAGCCACCGCAAAGAAAACACAAATAGTGAGTGGTGTTCCACGGGGCACTGTCTTGGAACCAATGTTCTTCACAGCGGCACTCTGATATGCCGTCAGCTGTCCAGTTAGCCACCCTTGCTAGCTACGCAGACAATACGAAAGTGTCTCATAAAACACAAAACCCTAGCGATGATGAACGCCTGCAGTATGAGTCGGACGCAATTTACAGATGGGCTGAGGACAATATTATGCAGTTTAATGCTGGAAAATTCCAAGCTCTGCGCTACCGGCGCCCGAACGTAAATGAAAAACTTACTGGTACACCTGCCCAAAGGGGATTACAATCCCAGAACCAAAGCCAGTGCAGGAACTGGGTATTGATATGAGTCATGATATCTCTTTACAAGTAGACATTACGAAGATGTTGAAAAAGTGCAGATGACTGGCTGGCTGAATCCTGAGAACCTTCAGAACCAGAGAGAAGGAAACCATGATGATCTTTTGGAGGACATTCATCCTCAGCCGCCTTGACTGCTTCTCCCAACAATAGGTGACTCCACAGTGTAAAATTAATAGTGGACCTTGTAGCAATCCGGTGAAGTTTCACAAAGAAGATCATCTCATTGCAACAGCTCAGCAATTTGGAAAGGCGGAAAGCTGGAGCGAAAGCTGGAGCGAAAGCTGGAGCGAAAGCTGGAGCGAAAGCTGGAGCGAAAGCTGGAGCAAAAGCAGGAGAGATATGCAGTAATATATATCTGGAAGACCCTGAAAGGGATTGTACCAAATTTGGGGATTGAAAGGTACGTAAGTGCCACAACCAGTCGTCACTGCACAGTGCCAAAGGTCCCAACTATGTCGTTGCGTTTCAGGATTAGTTACTTCAACAACCTGGGTTTCAAGTGCGAGCAGCTTTTTAATATTCTCCCCAAAAACCTGAGGAATCTACACAAAGTGGATGTAGATATTTCCAAAGCAAAACTGGATCTCTTCCTGTCTAGAGTCCCAGATGAAATCACCTCAAGACCGGAGGCGCAAATGATGGTAGCGACCTCAAAATCCCTTATTCAACATATCAGAGAAGGCTTTCAGTAATAACACTGTAGCAAAACGGCAGTGTCCCAGCATGGACACAACTTTCAACTGAAACTGATAAAATAGAAAAATAAAACAAAAAATATATATAAATATATGTGTGTATACAATATATAAGTATATATATATATAGATAGATATATATATATATACATAGATATACGCGCACACACACACACACACACACACACACACATATATATATATATTTATATAT
>NC_068982.1:145481787-145484199 GCF_001194135.2 Octopus bimaculoides
ATATATATATATATATATATATATATATATATATATATATATATATATATAATTGAAATAGGTTTCAAGGAGAAAAGAGACCACACGTGGTATAGAAATGGGGAAAGTAAAACGAAAAAAAGCGAAAATGCACATTGTATATAAAAAAAAATTAATTAAGGCTTTTTTAATGAAAAGTAACGGTAAATATATACAATTAGATGTACTGAGGTAGAATTAAGAGGAATAAAAGTCACTATTTTAAAATTGTTAAAGAGATTCAAAGTAATACCGGTGTCGTCAAAAGCTGTTCACTGGCTTTGAAGTAGCACCGATTTCCAAACGGTGTCGGGTCTACTATCCCCGAGTAAAAAGGTTATATACAAGGGAGGTAAGCATTTCTGGAAGTGGTGCAATTTGGATAGATATAATACTGTAATATGAATTGTTTATGGCATGTATGGAAATTATTGGTATTGTTGGTCAGGTTAGTAGTGTTCTGTATTATGTTATGTATTGATGCTGAGTTGTGGATGATATTTATTGATGAAAGTTGCCTCTTTATTCATTCTTTGCTGTACTGTGTTGTTCTGTGAACATTGATAGAAAGGGGAAATTAGGAAGTTAGGATTAAAGTTCCTAACACATCTTTGTATGTGTTCACTGACCTGTATCTTCTGTATTGTGGGTAGCGGATTGGTTCTTTGTGAAGAGTTGTTCTTCGACGAAATGACTTTCCTGTTTGGCCAATATATTGATTGTATGTATGTATGTCAACCCTAATTGTTTTTATCTGCATTATTACCTCCATATCAGCTGGTTTGGGATTTCTCTTTTAGCCACTTGTGACGTTGTGGGCCTTGGCCCCGATGTAGAACCCGAAGTTTCTGTTCAAATTCATTTTAACTCTACTATGCGATTTCTAAACTGAACGTATCTAACTCGCTCCTGTATATATAGTTTTATGGTGTTCTACCGATCTGTTCCAATATAATGTATAATAAATATAGTTACAGTAATAATAATCCATGGAGGGAATTTATAGACATTTTACTGCATCGCTATGCGCGATTATGTCAACATGAAAGCAAGGCATCATTCCTAGATTTCGAAAAACACTAACTGTCACTAGCATTTCATCAGAACACAAAAAAGATCATAACAATCAACTAAACAAAATAATCATTGTTTTCCTATGTTATATGCTATATCATTGTACCACCAAAAGCAATTAAAAGGACACTTTAAGAGAATAGCATTTGTCAACTCAGACAATGTCTAGAACACAATAGCAGTACATTCTAATGAGGAAGCACCTGCTGTGACTTAGGTGAAACCAATGAAAGATACTAACTACCCCGACATCTGCATACACTAATATCGAAACAAGTCTAATATCAACACACACACACCTCCCTCTCCTTTACCGTCACGATTCCTTTCTCTCTCCTTCTACACTTCCCCACCAAAACACACAGAACTGCCTACATATCTCAGCCAGCGTTAATGCCATATCGTCTAAGGAAATGAATGCATGAATTACGATCCACCCCATGTACATGGATACTACGGACTGTACCGTAATCACCGCAGGAACACGGATTATGATCGTAAGAAACGTATGATTTGTGGAACTGCACGTAGCGATGCATTAAAATATTTATAAATTCCATCCATAGATTATAACTGTGTGTGTGTGTGTGTGTGTGTGTGTGTGTGTGTGTGTGTGTGTGTGTGTGTGTGTGTGTGTGTTTGTGCGTGCGTGTGTATGATGTTTATATGTTAGTAAGAAAAGTTAGTGTTGCATATTGTGGTAATAATAGAAACAAGGGTTCTATAAATTTCATGTTATATCAAAATATAAATTTGAATTCCCAAAATGTGCTACCCAATGACAGGCGGATTAGGACTATGCCTAGGACGTAATTCAATAAAATTGTTACATAGATCACTGTTCCTATAGATCTACATACAAATACACTTCTCTCTTTATGTATACATACATACATACATATAAATATATATATATATATTGTGGTAATAATAGAAACAAGGGTTCTATAAATTTCATAATAAGAAATATAAGATAGTTCCAGATAATACTTTAAATTTGATTAATAAGGCCTCTAAATTAATAATGTTTAAATACGAACTTGATAGTAAGACAGAACCTTATGTACCGATGCACCCTAGAATTACTTTAAAAGACCATAAAGATAATTTTTATTCTGACCCTAAAGTTAGGCTTATTTGTCCTTGTAAGTCAGATCTAGGTAAATTAAGTAAAATAATTTTAGATAAATATATTAACAAATTAAATGGAATTAATTATCTTAAGTTATGGAATTCCACAGTAGATACTTTAAATTGGTTTAATAGTATTAATGATAAATATAGGTATAAATTTATTCAAATTGATATTGACAATTATTA
>NC_068982.1:145492211-145494492 GCF_001194135.2 Octopus bimaculoides
AGAGAGAGAGAGAGAGAGAGAGAGAGAGAGAGAGAGAGAGAGAGAGAGAGAGAAGACTGAAAATATTCAGAAGTCGAACACTCGTGTATAAACTTATAAATATTTATATATTCACAGAACAAAATTACATGGAGTTCAAAAAGTTCAAAAAACTTAGGGGGAGAGTACATGTTATTTCAAGCCTGACAGCTGTTTCCGGAATCTTGGAATTATGTAATATTTCCAAAGTAAGATGAGTAATGCAAAAATGTCAAGGATATTCAACCAGTAGTCGATGCATATAAACATTACAGTAAAGGCCACCTCCGTCTTGAGAGTGAAAAGATTGGCAACTAGTGGTTCAGATTGTAATTAGAGAAATTTTAAGAGTAGAATGGGTGAAGGACAATAGGAAGAGGGTGAAGGTAGTTCAGGAGGAGAGAGGTGTTGAAGTAGAGGAAAGGCAAGAAGGGATAGGAGAGAAGTAGCAGGGGTAGGGAGGGGTGAATTACCAAGGGATTGGAAGAAGCCAATTTAAAATTAGAAGTTTTAAGTCGAGAGATAAGTGGGAAGTCGTGGGATGGATAGTATTGTGAAGGGTTGCGTTGTTGTTGAGTGTGTTGACAACAAATGATATTAGACTGTGATGGTAGAAAATATAGAACTAGACGAAGAAGGGATGAATGAAGTAGGGAGTGGGGTTAAGATGACAGTGCCAAAATGGGTACTGAGAATAGGGGAATAGATAAGGTGAGATAAATGAGGGGTGGGTATTGAAATGAAGATAAGGCATCTAATTATAACTGCTGGCAGGTAGCCGATAGAGAAATTTGGAGAATGAGGCTCAGAGGGAGAATATTGAAGTAGGGAGAAAAGTATGAGACCAAATAGCGAGTGGAAGACACGGAGGGAGAAATGAAGGCATAGGGTGGTAGCAATGGCAAGAGATAATTATTTCTAAGTGGTTTAGGTGAATATAAAGAAGGAGGAGGGGAAGAAATTTGACGGATAGTAGTAGGTGTTACATAGGAGATTGTGTGAAGTGATTTTATATATATATATATATATATATATAGAGAGAGAGAGAGAGAGAGAGAGAGAGAAAGAGATAAATAGATTGATTGATAGATAGTAGATAGATATACATATGGGAGGCATAAGCGAGCGGGATATGTTACATGCACGCATGCGTTGTAATTTAGGATTCAATCGTAATTAGGTTAATTATATATATTTAATGGGTAATCGATGAATAATATTTGTGTTTACATGAAAGGATTACATCTGAGAATGAATTGAGTAATGAGGGCTCGTGGTGACAAAAGATGACGAGCGATTCCTTTAAAAACAACTTTTTAAGATTTAATTTTAATTTTAGCTTTAAGTGACCGCGAGACTTTCCTCTCCCTGCCTTATCTCATTTTCCCCTTCAAAGTTGAAATATATAACGAAACAAAAAGGGAAGATAATCGATCGTATTTAATTCTTAAACCGTTCAAACTAACCAAATTCGAGTTATCAATTTATGTTGTATTAGCGAGCCCAGAAAAGGGGTGAAATAGCGCTGGCTACAACTACTAAAACTACATGAATATCCAATAAATCGATCTTATAAACATATGGAGACACTGTATACTTTTACACTCAGAAGGAAAAGAAATCTCAAGATAAGGAAAAACAAGAGAGGAAATACAAACCCTGAAACTGTTATCTAGCCTTAAAGCGAATATTCACCTTCTCTCCCATCTCACAGTGTCACTCTCTTTCTCTCTGTATCTCACTCCATCTGTTACCCCGTAAGCAACTATAAGCAACAGCAGATGTAATACTCAGTCAAATAAGCAGCGAAATTTTTCTACTCGTAGGTGTACGATGAAAATTATTGTGTGTATATGTGTATGTTCCTTTACTTGCTTTTCGTAGTTATATATCTTTTGTGTATGAGGGAGCCCATGAGCTGTTATAGTTTTATATTTGTATGTATTCGTGTATGTATTCGTGTATGTATGTATTGGGTTGTCCGGAAAGTTCATGCGGATTTTTAAAGGAAAGAAAAAGGTCAATAAATACTTGCCATTACATTTTTAATCAACCAAATATGAACCATTTTGTTGCACAATGAATCTCAATCTTTCGTTTATTTTGAAAATACCCTCTTCCCAAAATTGAGGTGGTTTCATGGCAAATAAGTCGAAAGGTAAGCTACTATAAATCGGCACGAACTTTCCGGACAACGTAATATATATATACATATATATATATATATATACATACATACATACATACACACACTCATATATAT
>NC_068982.1:145498337-145505786 GCF_001194135.2 Octopus bimaculoides
CATACGTTGTCTGTGGCATCAGCTCTATTAGCCGTATCTAGAAAGCTGTAAGTGTTTTTTAGAAAGGAAGTTTTGTTGAGTGTGTGTGTGTCATTCCTGTATATATTGGAAGGTCCTATGTAGAAGTTCATTTTATACAAGTTATTAATGTTCTAGTAGCAATAACAGTGATGGTGACGATGACGGTGACAACAACAACAACAATAACAACAACAACAACAACAACAATAATATGCCAAACTTTCAAACTTAGCGGTGTAAGATATCCTGTTGCCTCTTCCAACGGCTCTACCATTCTGCTGCTAATGGGGGAGGGTTAATTACTACCGTTAACTTCATATATATATATATATATATACATACATACATACATACACACACTCATATATATATATGTACATATACAATCATACACACGCATATCTATATACCTGCATGTATATATATCTATTGGTCTATCTCTATATATGTATGTTTACACACACAAATCCACACAGTGCTGATCAATTATTTAATGTCCTGTAAATTATTGGACCTGATAGAGTCACGTTCGTTTACTGTTAGTTCTACATTGTAAACTATCGTGTGCGCATGCGTTTCGAAACATATCTGTTTATAGAACTGAACACATTCTGAATTCTATTAAAGAACTGGATATGGGATGGCCATGGTGATTGTCTCAGTGCCCTTGGAAGTATTTCCTGTTTGTTCTATATCTATGTCACATTATCAATAATTTTAATACTACTCATAATATGCAACACACAAAATATCTGCCGATGTTTTCTATACACGCTGTAATGAATATTAATATATGAATATTTATATCTTTAATAAATGAATACTAATATGCTATATATATCTATATTACCATCACCGAGAATCAATAGAGCGTTGAGCATTATATCTTCAAGTATATAGTCATATCTCTCTTCTTTCTGTTTAAGTTCTTAGGAGATTGCCATTGTCATATACCTGACCGCATCCTTGCTATTTATACAAGGTCTTGTGTAAATTGGAATTAAAAAGTGAAACGTCGAGCCAGCTATGAAATCACAATGTGGTCATTTAATCTGCTCAATATAATAGCGAAGGCGCTCATAAATCATAAAATAACGTCATAAATCATAAATTAACGGCACATCGAATAATATAATCTCCGTAATGATATGCTTAAGTATTCCGGCAAGCTGGCAGAAACGTTAGTACGCCGGGCGAAATGCTTAGCGGTATTTCGTTTGTCTTTACGTTCTGAGTTCAAATTTAGCCGAGGTTGACTTTACTTTTCATCCTTTCGGGGACAATAAGGCCTCAGTTGCGTACTGCGATCCATCTAATCAACTGCCCCCCCACTCTCCCAAAATTTCGGGCTTTGTGCCTAGAGTAGAAAAAGAATGATATGCCTAAGTAACAAAGCAATCGAAAACGAAATATAAAACAGCGTTATGCGTCTTATAACAAATCTGGCTGATCGAGGCTCACCTAAGGAGAAACAAGAGTAAGAGTAGGCCAAAATCCGAAACCATTTCGTTAAAATGGACGTTAACGTCATTATCAATAACAACAACTAGTAACAGAATGAAGAATAATATACAGGTAATACCATTTAAAGAATCAGGAAATCAGGGAAGGGTCAATACAACAAATTCTGTAGTTTAGACGAAGCTTTCAGAATAATATTTTGCAAATGTTAACCGTGCTTACGTTCATTGTTTCTCTCTCTCCCTCTCTCTCTCCCACTCCCTCTCTACGTATATATTAGTATACACACACACACATGCACACACACACACACACAGACACACACGCACACATATATATACATACCTAACTAACTACCCAAGTATACAACTACCTACCTATCAACCTACTTACCTGCCTGCCCGCCTATCTATCTATCTATCATTGAAAATCCGGTGCTTTCCGATTAAAATTTACTGAGTTTGTTACTCACCCTGTCTGAATTTCTGTTAACCTGTGATTGACTTTAGGAATCACATAACCAACACACGCTCTTGTTCAGATGATTGTGATAAAATAAACTGAAAAATTATTTAGGTATACCTACTGATCTAAAGTTTCATCCGTTTTGAAGCAGAGGTATTTACGATTATTCGGGTTACCTATGAAATAGGAAACTACTCTATCATAGGTTTATATTTAGATGCAGGTGAGCATTAATTGAGATCTCTCTCCTAAAATTTCCATTCAGTGACCACTCTGTCATTTAGTATAGAAAGGACTATACTATCCGAAGTGTTCACGTTCATTTCAGAGGTTTGGCTGACAAAGTACAGCGACAACATAAAATGTCAGCTCATTTGGCCTGTTGTCGCAGGAGCCTTCCTCAATTAAAGATAAAGTTCATTCAATTCTTTAAAAAGATCTAACAAGTGCTAGAATTGTGCAACAGATATTACTCAGTTGAAAGTTATGTGTACATTTTGTCTGTAATACAGAGAGGGATAGAAGCGAATTATTCTGTTTGAAAAGGGAGAACAAGTAGCAAAATGTGGAGCGTTTGAATTTTGCCCATTTAGATGCATCTTTTTCCAGTCGCCGTTTCTCAACATCATCATCATCATCATCAACAACAACAACAACAACAACAACACCACCAACAACAACAACAACAACAACAACAACAACAACAACAACAACACTAGAAGCGGCAGCAGCAGCAGAAACAGCAGTAACAGCAAGCCAGCAACAAGCCAGCAATACTTCTGTCGCTATTACTTCAACAGATGGCTTTTGCTTACGGGCCAGTAAATAACCAATGAAGTGTACAAACACTTTTGAATCAGCCCACCGAAATTGATAGCTTTAAATCATATTCAGAGACCTTGAAGTGGAGAAAATGGACGATTACAAGAAGATCCAATATATATAACAAGTCAATTTCATGTAATCAATGATCAATCGTGTGGCCAATGATCACTCAGGGAAGATGAAAGTACATAATTTAAGGATAGCAAAATTGATGTTATTCTATGCTACAGTTATTATTTAGAAATGATTAGGAGCGGATGAAATCGATCGAAGTAAACGAGATACATCATTCAAATAGACTGCACCTCGTCAAATTGCGGTTAACATTCTGTTACAAACAGTGCACGCTGAGATATCGTTGAAACTAAAATCTGGGAATAAAATGCATGACTTCTTCAAGAAATGTAAGTTTAAAAATCCACAGACACTACAGCACTACCGACTATGTTACAACCCTTGTTTAACAAAGGGCAATTCTTGTTTTTTTTTGTGGTGGGGTTTGTGGCTGTCGATCTTCCGATGGAATCAAACGATCTGTGTTTCCATTAATACAAAATGTAAGACACGACTTTTGGCTGTAGTATCACCATTGTCAGATGACAAGACTGTTTTGAATTCAGCACATGAACAAATACATCCCTTCCGATGTAATAATTTTTTCAACCCATTGCCCTGCATTGGTATTTAATGTGAACGGTCCTGAAAGGTTGAATGTCAAAATAGGCTTTATTGTGATTAGAAAGTAGAGCCCAGATATTTGGAAAAAATATCGCAACGTGTTCTATGTAATGTTCTAGCCAATCTGTCAATCTGTCAATTCACAGACTCTAACCGTGATTGTGCAGATATTCCATTCGTAACCATCCTATCCTATCCTTTTAGATGTATTAGATTATATTATCAATTAAAAGCAATATGGATTAGTTTTGAAGTTGAGAAAGTGGTATTCGAAAGAAGTTCTGCTGCTATTTTTCGCAGATCGAGCGACGTGTACAAGGACCATGCAGGTTTTACTCTTTATAGACTATTTTAAACACAGAGTAAAAACGAATTGTATCTTCCAATGGTTCACTTCTTTTTTAATATTGAACGTTTTCTCTTATCAACATTTTGTTTCTAAACAACTTTCTACAGCATTGGAATTTTAGTTGTTTGGCTTCGAAACTGAATCTCTTTAATAGCATCTGACGAACAAGAGCTATTTAAAACACACATATAACTTCAGGTTTATTTTTACTTTATGACAGCAATTACGTTACGTGCAGACAGATATATATATATATATATAATTTGGCCCTATTAATCTATGTGTCATTGCCCTCTCCTAAATTATGCATTTAGAATAATTATATAATACAATTTTCCAAAGCACCAACAATTGCGTCAGTTGAATCCCTTAACAAACAAAGTGAATCCTTCGATAATATAAAATCCTATAGCAAATGTAGTTGTAAAAAGTGAAAGCTAGTGTTGAACAAATTTGAGTGGATAATCTATGCATGGTAAACACAATTAGTTAAGGAAAGGGAAACCAACATATCAAAGAACTGCATGATCGACTTTCAAACTGCTGGAAACATCCTGTATATTGAAATGCTGTAGAAAGTTTATGCTGATATATAAGAAAGTAAACAACAGTAAAATGTAAAATATTAATATTTGCATAAAAAGAAAATGAATGAAAAGAATACTTGACTCTACAGTCTTTCCACACACACACACACACACACACACACACACACACAGATGTAGTTGTAACCGCCATCATCATGATCATCATCAAAATACACAGATAGAGAATCTAGAAGAGTAGGAGACAGAACTTTCTCCCTCTCATGTTTTCCCTTCCTTCTAATCATTCTCATATTTTCCGCCATTTCATTCCTATCAATTCCCTGATATAGATTTCGACAACCGCACCACTTTCTCGTATTTATATACCCCCTTACCAGGGGATTTACAAAGCAAGATCTTATTCACTAAAGTAGGTTGTCATATGGGCGAGTTGAATGATAAAACCACTTCACTTCTCACCTTTTGACAATCAACAGTCTCGTTTCGTGGTTGACAGTCCTACCACAATTTATTTCTCATTTATCAGTTTGATATCTTGTATATGATATACTGAAATATTTTCTGCAACGCTTCATGTCGCATCTCTCTCACAGTTTGAGAACGTAACAGCTCAGGCGCTCTTCGATAAAGTAGAACTCAAATTATTATTACTCTCAAAAAATTTGTTGTTCAAACAGGAGCTAATTTTATCAAGGTAAGAATCTGATGCATTTGAGCATTTTCATTTCACTTTTTGTTGCACATCTCTTTAATTAGAGGTATTTGTCTTTGTTTCATTAATTATTACAACCCAGCGCGTTATACCCTTCGTTAAAGGGACTTGACACTCTGGCTCATTCCATCATTGCACAACTCGTAACAATACCCGATAGACTGCATAATATTTTGCAACTATCTTTTGCAGGTTTACATAAATGTGTGCGTCCCCAGTACTGTAGCAATCAATTATGCCTGTTTATTTGCGCATGGGTGTGTGTGCATGACGTTTTGCACCTACAAATTTTTACCAAGCCCATTTGAAACTATCTGTTTCTTTAGTCCTTCGAGCGCGAATAAATATATTTATTTCTTTATTGCTCACAAGGGGTTAAACATGGAAAGGACAAACAAAGGGATTAAGTCGATTACATCAATCCAGTGTATAACAGGTACTTCTTTAATCGACCCCGAAAGGATGAAAAGTAAAGCTGACCTCGGCGGAATTTGAACTCAGAACGTAACGGCAGACGAAATACTGCTAAGCATTTCGCACGGCGTGCTAACGTTTCTGCCAGCTATTAAATAAATAAATGATAAGAAAAGCTTTCCCTAAACTCTGTCAAAAATATTAACATTCATAAAAACTCTCGAACCGAAATTGAATGTTTATCGTCCTCCAAGTTATACGAGATTTGTGCTTTAGGCAGCCATCTATGTTTACCGTTCTTTATCCTAGCTGACAGCTAATTTTTTAAAGCGGTGAGTGAAAAAATTTTAGTGAACCAAATCTGCTCAGAGAAAATACAGATTGTCTTCAATGCAGGACTGACTATAAGTTACAAAATATATACGTGCGTATGTACATAAAAAGTTCACTTCGCAACCACGTAGTTTCGGGTTCAGTTCCACAGCGCGGTAACTTGAGCAGGTGTCTTGTACTAAAGCCACTGTCCGGCCAATCGCTGAGTAAATTTCGTACATGGAAACTGACGGAAACAAATCACACAGACAGTCACCCTCATACACATAACATTCAAATCTACTCTCAAACATGCTGTTCATATAATGTGCAAAGTTATGTTCAACAGTTCTTGATGTTGTTTCCTTCCTTGCTCGTTGCTTTTACTTTCCACCAACATAAAAGGACTTTTCCTCGACTTTACAGGGACTTTTCCTCGACCTGATGCTTAGATCATCGAAATTTTTCAACTCGGTACATTACAAGTGAGAGCAAATAGTTTTTCTGTTTATTATGCAAAGGGTTCTTATGATGCTTCCCCACCTCCTTAGACATACCACTTTGCTGTCTACTTTAAACATACGCACACACACGGAAGCAGAAACAAACTAGATTTACTCGTTTAACTCTTTTGAAGGCGGTGTCCCTGTAAGTCTACAGTCCAGTTACTGAAACAAGTGAAAAATAACAGATGAGGGATATATATTGTAAATATTTGTGTGCGTGAATATAATATTTCTATAACTTTTTCAACTTGTATGTGTCTGTAAGGGTGCGAAAATAACAGAATAAACAGCACACCTGTCCTATACATTTCCTATATGGTTACAATGGTCGTAGTAAACAGCACTGACAATAACTAAACGACATTTTACATGACATATATATTGTACGTCAGCTGGTCCATTATTTGGAATCTATTTACAATTTTAAAGAAGAATATATTGCATTAACGTCGGGGATAAATTCTAATAGAAATGATGTAGATATTTTTTTGTATTTTAATCTCTTCAATTCTGTTATCGTTCATCACTATTTTTAAAAATCTTTGCTCGCTATTAATTGATATATTTACTATGTTTATATACAGATGCTAGAGTTACTTTCAAATATATCATTACCGTCTATTTTACATATGGTTTCATTCAAACATACCACCTATTCTACAAATAGTTGCATTGAAATATACCTTCTATTTTACAATTAATTACATCCAAACGAATATACTTTACTTGATAAATCACATCTTTTTCCTAGTTGTATTTGTATCCGTACCAAAAAGAAAATTCCTTATCGTTAATGACGATTTTTTTATTTTACCATTTTTTCAAAGAAAGAAACCAAAATAAGTTCTAAATTTAAATCGATTAAAATTTAAATGAGGATATGAAGAAAAGATACAATCTTGATTTGTCAATTTATGGTGATGAAGTTTAAATTCAAATATATTTCAAACTAATTAGATCTCGTAGATTTGTTTGTTCTGCCTTCGAAATAATTGTTTTAAGATTTAATTCTCAATTAAATCAATTTTGAATTTAAGAAAACTTCAACGAACAAGAAGACGACTCTTGGGTATTGACCTCTTTGCCTATCTCTCCTCGAGTTGTATGAC
Source organism: Octopus bimaculoides (assembly GCF_001194135.2). Lineage (NCBI taxonomy): Eukaryota > Metazoa > Mollusca > Cephalopoda > Octopoda > Octopodidae > Octopus > Octopus bimaculoides. Next base: position 145,505,738 of record NC_068982.1, read on the forward strand.
AGTTATATACATACATAATTACATACATACAATCATTGATATATATATA
>NC_068982.1:145507916-145510293 GCF_001194135.2 Octopus bimaculoides
TATATATATATATATATATATATATGTATATATATATATACATATAGTAAATCCATACACATACATATAGGTACATTCATACGTACACACAGAGGCAAACACAAACTCACGCGCGCCTATGTGTGTGCGTAAGAAAAGCTATGTGTTGTTTTCGTTCCTATTCTTGTTATTGTTACAAGAACTTACAAATGTACTGTTATTTGTGTCAAAAACTCTAGACACGCATTTTTGTTTCAAATGTTCAAATTTTCATTTAGAATCTATTTTCCGTTTTGCGTGATGGTTGTGCAAATGTTATTCTTTAGTGAAATGGACTCCGTATAGTATTTAATATCAGCTAGAGAAGAATATATTTTCAAATGATTTTCTTCTTTTTTCTTCATAAATATAACAGAAAATAGAATGAATTAAACTCGTCACCGCATAATATGACACATAAAGAGTAAATCGATGTTTTGAAACTTGACAAAATATAATCCATTCATTGGAAAACAAATGAAATTGTCTCACTAAGGCAAAATAAAACAAAAAAACCATCAGCCATATCCTCCTCTTCCTCTTCCTCCTCCTTCGCATCATCTTCATCATCATCATCAAAATTACAATTGTTGTCATTATAATCATTCACATCACTGGTAATAAGGGTTCCCGATTTAGACCAGTGCTCCGCTACATTTTTTTTTCACTTGGGGCACACATATATTATTTTCAAATTCGGCGGTGCACATGAACTAAAAATATAACTAAGAGTATAGGGAAAAAATTATATTCAGGTTAAGCTGTGGAAAATCTAGCATCGTCTCAAGGCACACTAGTGTGCTGCGACATACCGATTGCAGAACATTGATTTAGATACAAGCTTATCACCATCGATGGAAGTGGTGAGTCGAAACCATTAAGACCAGTACCTCAGTTACCGAGCCTGGAGCGATGAAAGACAATCCGGAAAGTATTTCAACCCAGAAATGAAAGAATTTGAGTAAATATCGCAAAGAATTTTGTTTGATATTCTAATGATATTGCCAGTTTGTCTTAATAATAACAGAAAAAGAAAAACAAAAAAAAAGCATGGTTTCAAGTTTTAGTAAAATAGTTTTAGGGTGTAGAGTTAGTGGATTACATTACAACTAGTATTCTATTCGATCACCCCGAAAAAGTGGAAAGCAAAGTTGACCATGGCGGATTTTCAACTCAGAGCTTCAAGGACCGGAAGAAATCTCACTATGCATTTTGTTCGACGGAATAACGATTCCTGCCGACGATGATGATAGTAATAATAATAATTGATACAATACCAGGCAGTGGCTATGCGCTAATGCAGCCACTTTGATGGTATGCGTTTCTCTCTCACTCAATAAAAAAAAAATAATAATAATGCCTACATAAACCCTACCTGGAATAAGACCGAACCTGAGCCAAACCAAAATAACAACAACAACAACAACAACAACAACAACTTCACACGAAAATCATACTACCTCATTGATATGACTGTCCCAATCGACATAAATGTAAAGATCTACCAAAACCTGAGCCAGTATAAAGATCTCGAAATAAAAATTGGCAAAATGTGGAACCTCAAGACTAAAACAATACCTGTTATTATAGGTGCCCTAGAAATGATAGCAAAAGGGGCTGATTGCTACCTAGCTTAGATACCAGGAAATCATCCAAAAATGAAAGAATTAAAAAAAAAATAGTGCGCATGGGAACTGCTCCAATCCTACATAAAATACTGTCTATGTAGTCTTAGAATATTTTAATCTGTAAACAGTGCCAAAATACTTTCCAATATACATAACAGCAAGCACTTTTTACTGTCATCTTAATAATCAGACTACTGTCTTTCCAAATTACTTTTAAAACAAATTTCTAATTTACCTATGTTTTGACAGACATTGTCTAGAACAATACTCTGTGCAAAACCAAATATATGGCACCCTAGGTATAACACCAACTTGAACTTTTTGAACTTATCGTCTCTTGAGATCTCTGGGTGAAACTTGGAGTCAACTTGTATAAATACGAAGCTAAATGCAAACATATAATAATAATGATAATAATAATAATAATAACAATAATAACAATAGTAGTAGTAGTAGTAGTAGTAGTTGTAGTAGTAATAATAATAATAATAATAATAATAATAATAATAATAATAATAATAGTAATAATATCCAGCATGCAAGCATGAAAGAGAAGGTTAGGAAGGAATGTTATAGAAGAGTTCGAGCAGTTCTGAAGTCTGAGCTGAATGCATACAATAAGGTGTTAGCCATAAATTCCTTAGCAGTCCCAGTTGTTCTTTATACCTTCAATGTGCTTAACTGGAATACCAGTGAAATAGTCAAAATTGATAGAAAAATCCGCAAGCTAC
>NC_068982.1:145511491-145524900 GCF_001194135.2 Octopus bimaculoides
CTGTGAATTTGCGTGTGTAAACTGGGAATGCATACAACGAGTTTCTCTGCCCTAGGTGTACGGAAAACACTCGGCGAGAAATGGAAGAAAATTTGAAGAAAGAAGAAAAAAAACAACATAACAATAATAATAATAATAATAATAATAATAATAATAATAATAATAATAATAATAATCCTTTCTGTTAAAGGCACAAGGCCTGAAATTTGTAGGGAGGGATTAGTCAATTGCATAGACCCCAGTGCTTCGCTGATACCTGTTTTATCGACCCAGAAAAATTGGAAGGCTCGACGTCGGCAGAATTTGAACTCTGAACTTAAAACTTAAAGCCGGATGAAAACCAAATATTTTGTCACCGAACCAACGATTCTGGAAACTCACCGTTTTAACAACAGCAACAACAACAATTTTTCACATTTCTGCTAGCAATTCTTTAAGAGGAAATGGGTTAACCAATTTCATCGATCCCACTACTTTACTACTACTTTATTTTATTAACTTTATTAGCAGAGGAGAAACTGAAACACGGCAGGCTTCAAGAAGAGACAGACGAACGAGAAGAAAACAACTGGACAAGAGAAGAATTAATGATGCAGTCATACATCAGACCGTGGAGGGTGAGAGACTTCTTCATAAAAATTACTCTATGATTCAAGTAATGAGACCACATCACGAGTAAAATAAGAATATACAAGATTCTGGTTGTAGGTGAGATTTCAAAGAACTGGAAGAATTTGTGCTATGTCAGAATCTTGTCAGATAGCTGAAGAAACTGTGAAACACAACTGAAAAAATTTTTCTGTGGTGATTTAAGGGACTCGGTACAACACTCAAGTGGCTCTCGACGAGTCTGAAATATATTGGAATTGAACATGTATTCATGAACCTGTAGAAATATTCTTTCCTGTATACTGCACGATTCCTAAGAAAGATTCTAGGTATTCGACATTTGCCTACAAACCTCAAGATAATGTTTCTACTGATTAAATTAATTTGGAATAATAATGATGGACTCTCCAACCGAGGAAGACGTATGTGCATTCAGCTTTTGCCGAAAACCCTTCACAAATAATTTGTTTATATTGATCAAAAGTGTGTGTAGTACATTAGTCCACTCCCTCCTTCAAATCGACGTTGCCTGAACGTGTAAATCGTGTAAAACGCATCAGTTGTCGAAGTGATCGCAAAGCAACGTGAGATGATGTATTTTGCTCAAGAACACCACCTACGACCCCGTCAAGGAATAGAAACCACGATCTCGTGTTCGTGAGTGCAACACACTAACCACTAGGGCATACGTCCTCTGTAATGATAATTTTAAGAAAAAATTCAAAGTACTTATATCTAAAAAATGCAGAAGATGTATTTTATTTACTTAAAAATGATCTGGAATAGGAAATATTCCATACATGAAACAATATTTTATGTATTAGCCAAGATAAAACGTAAGGTCTGTCTATTTTTCAGAACCGAGTACAAAGCCAAGAGATAGACTGAAATAATAAGATACATACGTCCTCTATAAACTCGTATTACAATACATGAGTCGACGCAGCACAAGATTGTCAGAATGATTGACAGTGTCCTTACTCCATGTTATGTTGTTTCTCTTGCGGAGTAATATGAACGGACTCTGAAAGACAAAGTGTTACGGAACGATGAGTTCGGAAGGGGTCGGCATGGGTTTTGCTCATTCTTATGCTTCCCTCCACCCCGCAAAAAAAAAAAATTCCCCCAAAAAACACATGACCGTTCTTGAGCATTTCTTAGTCGTTGTAAGAATACAGCCATTAGGGCTGACGATGGAAGGCAGGAAAGTAAGAGCAGTTGGAGGCGTTCTGTCCCGAGCATTTTTCAAAATGTGGAGGACTGGGTTTCAAAAGCATTTCTGCTCGAGGTCTAGTAATTGGCAACGAAGATTGCCTTGTTCTTTGTCTGGGAGGGTGACGATAAAGTTGAGAGACTTAATCACCAACGATAGCAAACACTGACAGCACGGTAAATATGAAGGTGGAAGTGTGTCCGCAGTAATGCAGAAACAGAAACAAACCCAGATTCCTATAATACTAACCAGTAAGAACAGCAACAGTTACACAAATGTACGCTATTGTGACATTGGGGAGAGGATAAACACGACAATGTTCCAAAATATCTCGAGGAGAGGAAATTAAAAAAAGTCAAAGACCTTTGAAATCAATGTTTGACCCGAAACATGAATCAAGAAAAATATGTGTAAGAACAACCATCTCAACAATGGTGACAACTACAACAAGGAAGGCTATGATTTGAAATGCACTGTCTGTTGTAAATGATACCAAGCTCTGGTAGGTTGAATATTACTTGTGTTGTCCGACGCATATCATGGAAACGTGCTGATTACTGAGACAACATTAGGGCTGAGATATAAGAGGCACACTATAGAAATGATGTTATTAAAAATAATACAAAATCATAATAAATTAAAACAAGTGTATCACTAGAACATTGGTTCTTTGTTTCACCGTCCAACACAGGAAATCTTAATGGTCAAATTCGTTTGGGTGAGACAGCAGTTCAAACAATGCCTTGCATACAATTTAACCCAACCTTAACCACTGATTCTGACTTATAGAGAAATGAAAGACCAATTTTTCATATTATAGTTTCTGTTCAAATTCTATCTTGTTTTAATTATTGATTATCATATTTTTTTAGAAATAAATTTCTGTGTAATCACTTGTTTTAAATATTTTTAACATATTCCCACGTTAACCATTTATTGTCTTTCAACTCTGCACTCGTCTAAATATAATTGTTTATCCTATTCTATGTCTTTTGAATGAAAAAAGTTTGATTTGCATGATTTTTCCAAGTTACGCATGGAACTTGGTACTGGCTGCACGACTATTGCCATACATAATTTAGATAAAAATACCCTAATTTAGACGTCTTCTCTTTTCTGAAAAATGTTCGTGTATTTGCAATCTATTCTATATGACTGCTATTACAGAGAAAGTAAAAAAAATATTAAAAAGAAAAAATGTAGGAGAGCAGCGTATACGCCCACTCAGTAGAAATATGAAGAAATAATTTTATAATACACGAAAGTGAAATTGAAAAATAGATAAATACAGGAAATACGATGTGACAGAGAGAATCTATCAATTGGACAGCTGAAATAGTAAATTTTCGAAATATGAATCAAACTATCAACAATAAAAATCTTAGAGCAAACTTGTACAATACTAACAGACTTCCTAACAATAATTTCTTTGCTAGCGCTAAAAGCGAGCGTTGGGGTAGGCTGTTTGACATGATTCAAATATAGAGAAAGGTAGAATTAAATAGCAGATGACAATAAAAACAATGCCTACATTTTTGAGAAATTGATACAAAAGGGAACAATAAGGAAAGTGACTTGTTTCTGCTTCATGAAGATAAGTGGATTACAAATAAAACAAAATAAAACAGAAAATATGATGACGAAGACAAGGAAGACGAAAAATTGAAATTCAGCGTTGTTTGTAAATAAAACCAAGACCCCAGAGGTTAGATAAACTCATCTGTTGACCACTGAGATACGATGAAGGATGTGACACAGGATGTTATTAAAATAATGAAAAAATGGTGACGTCGTTGTATCCTGAAAGTGGGAGAAGCTCGAGATAATTTGCGGCACAGCATATGTTCCAGTGATTGGAATAATAGAAATGGAGATGCTTATATGTTTTTGGAAACTGAAGACCGAGCGAGAAAACTGGTAGTTATATTATCTCATAACATGGTACCATTTAATACGAGGGGTATAGCTTAGGGAAATGATGTGCACTTGAACACGTTGCTTATCAATATGTATTGAAGTCACATGACATGGTTAAGTGGGGGTCGATCAGCATAAATGTGCATGTCATGTTACTCCGAAGACCACACGACATACATGATGCTGAATGCCAACATTTGTGCAATTAAAGAAGGGAGCTGACAGATGGTGTAGGAAGAAGATTCAGTTGCTTTATGTGAAGCTATAACAGTAACCTGGTGGCTTTCTTCTTAAAGAACCTACAGGCACAGAAGAAGAGGGATGGAGAGCAACAAAAGCACCGAAAACAGGTAACAGACACAGGTGTTGCCGTTCTGCTGAAGGGTCCCAATACAACAAAACGTCGATTCATTCTCAGTACCAGAGTTTCCTTCCATGACTACAACTAGTAGTGGGTTCCCACAAAATTTTTGTGTTGTACCAAAGTTAAAACGGAAATAATAAAAGACTCGCGAAATCTGCTGGTAAGTCTTTTCAAAAAATCCCCTTTCCCGAGTAAAGCATCCAATGATGTTTTCTGAATGTGAGAGAACACCTACTGAAATAGTGCTGAACGCCTTATGAATATGGAATGGACTACATGATCCCAAAATTCTGTTTCATAATATTTTGGTTTAATTTTCTAGCATGCTTATCATTTTAAACAATGTTGTAAGGGATACAAGTGAAGATGAATAAATTGATCTCACACACCGTCGTTTAGCACTGTTACTTCTGTTAGAAAGAAATGCGACTTTACTCTTGCTGAAACCAAGACTAAAAGTATACCCCACATGGTGTTTTGCCAAGATTCAACATGAACAATAACGTTAGCAATAACAAGAGCAACAGCAAAAATAACAACAGCAGTAGCACCACCATCACCACCGCCACCAGGACCACACACAACTCAAAATTAACGACATTGTCATCAACAAGAAAAATACTACTACTACTACTACTTCTACTATGAATACTGCTCCTACTGTCAGTTAAATGTAATAATTTCTAATTTTGGCACTAAGCCAGCAGTTTTTAGTGGTGGGGGAGTATAGTCGGTTATATCGACATCACTGCTTCAGAGGCCCTTTATTTTAACGACCTCGAACAGAGGCCCTTTATTTTAACGACCTAGAAATTTGTAGATTTTACTTAGTACTACCGAAGGAAAATATTTTGTGTTGGAATATTTTTCAACACAAAACAGCTGGAATGTTTTGGGCGCGTATTCCATACAGAAGGAAACATAAAAATTCATTTTTTGATATATTTCATTTTTGTGTTTCTGCTTAACTTTAATTCGTTAGGGAAATGTTTTCCAATAAAGTAAAAATGAATCTAACTGAAAACAAAATAATTGCAGAAAAAAAAAAGAAAAAATAAGCAATTTTATCGCAAGATTCGCACATTCTACACAAAAAGAAAAAATACCACGCGTCGACAGTTTAAATTGTGAATTTAAAAAATGCTAACCCTTTTAACAAAAATATCATTAACAACATATATTTTGCAACATAGAAAAGCCAATTTTAACGAGTGAAAGTGACAATTTCAACGAGGCAGAAGAGAGCCGGAAATTCGCACACTAACATGGCGACAGGTGAAACAGAGCAACCTATCAGTGACAAGGCCTGTGTTTCAGAGACATGTAATCATTGAAAATGCCGGCTTGTCTGAAGTGTATATCTAAATCAGAATCTCGTATAATTTCTACACAAAGGTTTCAATCCTAAAACTTCAGTATTATACAGAATCAAATAACTCGTTTACTATAATGCAGAAAGAAGGAGGATGAGTAGGTGCGTCACGCCTCTATATAGTAGTACGAAAATACATGGTCGTACATTTGTATCAAGGTGAAAAACATTAACCATGGCGTTGATATTTCGAATGCGATCGACGTAATACCACAGCGTGAAGTTGTGGTGAATGTTTAAGTAAATAGCAATGACCTGTGGCTACGTGGTCCGTGCGTGGACATGAATATTTTTGGTGATGTTCGAGATTGTGATATTAACATAATATTGTGATATTATCATTGTAATATTGTGATGGTATACTCTATCATATGTGCGGAAGAAAAGCCACTGAAGCTCTGAAACTGCTCTTGTTAAATTCCGCCGATGGGGGTTCTGAAAACAGCAGATGTCATATCGACTCTGCCCATGAAGTCAAAGATCATAATCCCACATCCCAGACATAACCAGTTGTACCATCTCAAAGTTTCGCAATGGTAATAACATTGAAAAAATAGATGTGGGAGATATATTGAAGTTAGCAAAAAGAACACAATGGGGAAAAGAAGAAACAAAATGCACCCAAGTAAAGAGGAAGTAGAAATGAATGCGTCCAGAACAGGCAAAACAGAAACTCTCCGATCGGAGGTGACAGAGCTCCATCGTTTTCCAAAAACCCGGTTATATTTTCATAGGTATGATAGAAGATAAGAAGTTAGAGATGAGAACGGATTTTTAACTGAAGAGGTCGGGATATGGCGAAAGGGTTCAAAAGACATTCAGATGACATATATGAGATGGTGCCGAAAAGCTTATGGCTTTAAGTGTATCACGAAAGGCTTGGTTGGATGCCCAGCATTCTAAGTTCTTATTAGGGCTTAGTGAAAATTAAATAACGCTGCAATACGTGTGCGAATCTGAGAGGGGAATATGTTGAATAAAATTATAATTAACTGATCCTCCTGCGTGTTATCTTACCCGAAGCCAGAAACTTTTCAGCACCACCTGGTTTGGTGGTGAGAATATTTTATCCATTTTTGAAAAATGTCAATCCAGTAGATGTTTGATGTTACAGCGTTGATCAACGTAGTATATAAAAACCCATAATACGTGACAGTTTCTCACGTACCATGTATATTGGCACTGCCACTCGGTGGTAGGAAGCGCCATCTCATCTTGCTTCCTTCTGCATAATTCTAAACGAGGTGTATCACTCAATATGATACTAGAAGCCATACCCTGAGCAATGAAGATGATATAGCTCTTCATATTGGTCAGCGCTTACTGAATCTTTTGTTTTGAATTTTACCTTTCTTTTAAGCAATTTATTTTACCAAATTTTATCTCATATAATTAAACAGTGTTTGCATAAAGGTGTAGAAGCAATGCAACTTAACACACACACGCACACACACACGCACACACACATACACACATACACACGTAAGTTCTTGGTCTGGCAGTGTTACCGGGGAACATTGCCGGTTCGGGACAAAAATCTAATATGGCGTCAGCCGGGCTTGCACGAGATGTATGCAGAGCAACAGACCAAACTGTTCTGCAGGCTCTAGTCCAAAGTCCGAGCTTTATTGACATGTGGGTATATGTCAAACAATAACTGTCAGGTGTAGAACAGATCGGGTTATCGGCTGAACCCATCGTAAAGATCGCCCCGTTGCCTTCATATAGCAGAATTGGTAGCACGAACAGAAAGATGCTTAGCAGCATTTTGTTCGTCTTTGTGTTCTGACTTCAAATTCCGCCGAGGTAGACTTCGGTGTGTATCCTTTCGAGGTCAATAAAATAAGTACCAATTGAGCACTGGGGTCGATGTAATCGACTTTCTCCCTCATCCTAAATTGCTGGACTTGTACCATAATAATAATAATAATAATAATAATAATAATAATAATAATAATAATAATAATAATAATAATAATAACATCAAATACAGAATAGACATCAGAAAGTGGCAAGTGCAGAATTTGTGGACAAAATGGTGAAACCGTATAGCATATTACAAGTCAATGTACGGCAATCGCCCAGATAGAATATAAGAGATGTCATGACAATATAGCAAGAATTGTCCATTGGACACTTTGCAACAATATGGACTTAACAGAGCGAACAAGTGATACAAACATAAACTCGAAGTCATCGAAAATGGTAATGCAAAGATCTTATTAGATTTTATGATCCACTGCCACCATGAGATAAAGAATATCTTAATTGAGAAAAAAAACAAACGATGCTGGATCACAGATATAGCAGGCCCAGCTGACAAAAATGTATGCGATAAGGAAGAAATATAAGTCGACAGATATAGCAAATTAGCTTGGTAAGTTAAGCAGTTGTGGTCGAAGAAAAATGTGGTAGTAGTACCAATAATTATCGGAGCTCTGGGGACAGTGAATAAAAATCTTGAGAAGTACATGGAACAAATGATGGCTGCACATAAGAATGGAGCACTTGCAGAAAACAGTACTGCTAGACACCGCTCGAATACTTCGGACGGTGCTCGAAAACTAAGGGGTGTTACCTTAGTTCACTGGCAGTGAACAACTGGCACCGTAGTACACCTCCAGCGTTAGAAGCTGTGCGAAAACAATAAATAATAATAATAATGATGATAATAATAATAATAATAATAATAATAATAATAATAATAATAATAATAATATTGAATGAGAGCAGTGCATGCCATCAAAATGTGGTAGAATACACGAAACCTAGTATACCCAAAGGCTACACGAGGCACATACATCACAACCATATGTGCGTGACATGATCTCATATCAAAATACACAGAGCATGACATTGCAAGTGGGGCCCAGATAGAATCTTTTCAGATCGAGTTAGCCCATCCAACTCAAAAGGTACCTGAATGAGGTTTAAGGATGTTGAACGAAGCACCAATGTTTTCAGAGGTGAATTATCCAAACCTCAAAGAGTTTCTCTCAACACATGGCTATTATGATGCTCCCCACTTCCTCTGCTCGTGATCAGAGATGCATAATAATAATAATAACAATAATAATAATAATAATAATAATAATAATAATAATAATAACAACAGCAACAACAACATCAAATACAGAATAGACAGCACAGCAGAAAGTGGTAAGTGCAGAATTTGCAGCTACTAAGGGACATGGTCAACTGGTTAAAGTCAAGCAACTGACAAGACAATCTGTGGTATTGAGCAAAATATTCGCTGCAGCCCATCTTTTATACCAAGACACAACAATGTATATGATAACACTTTCAGTCAGTTAAGATCAGAAGCCATGAGAGCCACTGTCTGGAACTGCATCAGGGCATTTGTTACTATCGTTATTATTGTTATTATTATTTTTATTATCATTAAGGCGACAGCCTGACAGAATCGTTAGGAAGCCGGACGGAATTTGGAGTGGCGCGGTTAGTCGATTATATAGACCCCATACTGTGGTCTTGTGCCTATAGCAGAAATAACTACTACTACTACTACTACTACTACTACTACTACTACGACTACTACTACTACTACTACTATATGCCAGCATATGTAGTTGTCTTCTAAGCAATTATCCAAAGCTATGCGAATTTAGATTTTTTGCCTTTAGCAAAGAGGATTGAGTATTTCACTTTCATTTAGATTAATACATAACAGGATATTATGAGCAATTTGGAAGCTCGTTTTCACTATATTAAACGATAAAAGCGTGCGGTCTTTGCTATTTTGGTTTTCTTTTTGGAGATTTCGTAATAACGGTGTCTACTACAGGAAAAACGCTAACAATACAGAGAAAACAAAAATTACAGAAAAAGACGAATACTTGCAATAAAATAAATGAAAACCCCTTTTTGTCACTAGAGCCATATTGGAAATAATATTGATATAATGAAATAGAAAAATAGTGACTTTAATTAGCAATAGAGATAGCAAATGCTAACAAATTCTAGCGATGCTGTCAAGTCAGAAAATTCTTATTTCAACCTTCTGTGTTTATAGAATCGCAAAATTGAATTTTATCTGTGACACTCTGCTGACTGAGGAGTGCGGCCGTAGTTGTCGTGAGAAATTTTCCTCCTCTTTATACTTCTTATTGTCACCACTAGTAGTTGATTATAACTGAAACTCTAGAAACAAAATGGTGTGGTGTTCATTCTACCATAGTTATAAGTTGCAGTCATCCAGACTCGAAAGAACATTACCTCGTTTCATCGTTGTAGGTCACAAGGATTTGTATATTCGATTTTCGGGGATGTGGAAAGCAAAGAAGTTACTTGGGAAATTGTCGCATATAAATCCTTCGATACTGATTCCTCATTACTTCGTGCAAAGTTACATGAAGGCTAGGTTCGCGAACTAGATCAACAACCCAAGCTCTTGGCTCACCATTACATTCGAAATGCAGCATGAGCCTACTGGGAGTGCTGATATCACGAAGAATGCACTGTAGCCAAATGACATTACAAGGGGCGCAATAGACTGCATACAGCTCGAAAACAGCAATAACATCCCAGAACTGATCCCACTGGAGAATGCGAAAGAAAAGGCATTAAGTTTGTTTGTGCAGTGCGGGAAGCTGAGTTGGTAGCTATGTGATAGCAAACAGGTTGAAGGTATTCTGCCTACAGTACACATCGATAACAGAAATGTTTGCTGACTTCAAAGTGCCAGTAATGAATACTACTCTATTTCCGGACGAGATTATTCAACTTCTATTCTATGTCAGAAGCTACTCAGGACGGCAGACGCTAACCTTGAATAGCTCAGTCTGTAGAATATAGCAGACCATAACAGATTGAAAAGAGGAGAAAAAGTGTTGTTCATAGCAGCAACTGTATCAGACGGAAATCCTTATCTTCAGAGCACCAGATGCAATAGGTCAAGAAATGTGAATAAGACCACATCCTACTCAGTCCCGGAAACCAGTGATTTTGCATCTGTCTTCCCATTATAACCAACACCAAAACCTCATCGATTTGTGACGAGGTGGAGTAAATTGAAACCGAAAATAATTTCTAACCACAAAAATGTTAGAACATCAAAAGTTTCGACACTGTCTATATGTCAGTATTTCTTGTCCATTCTCACAAAAGAACTTCCGAGAGAAAATTCTTGAATAATCCATGAAGGAGGCAAAGGTGTTTCAGGAAGACAATAAGTTACTGATCTCAACCACAATTGGGATTTAAGTCAGTTTTCTTATATCTGCTTTTAATTATTGTATGTTTGTATGATTTTTCTGCCATATTGAAAAAAAAAAAATGACGCCTTGTGCATCCAATAGAAAGGATTTATTAAATTTGAGAAAGTGTGACACACTAATATTCACATTTATTATATTAGATATGTTTAACTTTGGGCAAACTTTATTTCAATCAAAGTGTATTTTATATGTGTGTGTGTATATGTATTAAAGAAAGCAAAAAATAACACAAAAAAGATAGTGTTCAGTATGTCGGCGACAGGAATTTTAAAATAAAAATGGTTGTACATCATTTCCCTCTTCTTCCAACATACCCACTCTTTCTCTCTTTTATCATTACTCCCACTGTCACCATCAGCACTACTACTTTTAATAAAATATAAACTCTCCCTAAATTTCTGTATCTCGTTTTCTCTCCCTCTCTTTTTCTTTTTCTGATTAACTTAACCTCTTGTTAAGGTCAAACAACTGACAAGCAAATCTGTGGTATTGAGCAGAATATTTGCTGTAGCCCATCTTTTATAGCAAGATTATTATTACTATTATTATTATTATTATCATTATTATTTGTAGTAGTAGTAGTAGTAGTAGTAGTAGTAGTAGTGTTGGTGTTAGTACTGTTAGTAGTAGTAGTATGCTGATTATGTTGTGATCAGTAACGTAATTGTAATTGGAAGTCAATTAATACGTGGTTCGTGTGTGGGATTTTTGTTGGTGTTGTTGAAAATGTATAGAATCCGAGGAAAACAAATTTCACAAGATAGGTAACTGAGAGACTAATCTGACGCAGAAATTTTCTAAGAAGTATTTATTTCAAATCCAACCCTTTATTATACCAACTGAGTTCTAAACATAATATTGGACAAGTATTGGCAGTTGATTAATTCCACAGTTGACTATAATTCTCTCCATTGTCCTTGCCTCAATGATAGAAATTTGTATTGATATTTATATTACAATTGGTATTATATAACATAATATTGCTAAACTTGGGTCATATTACGATTATTAAATGGAAGATCTGTCAGTATTTAGGACAGCCCCCAACCTTACCATTTCGTTCGAAAAACTGGTGGGAGTAACACTCAGGCGTAGTAATTGAAGCTGAAGATGTCACTACATAATTGTTCTGTAGACCGATCGAATAATCATTGCCAGTCGCTCGCTTATTATACATTAAATCATTAAGAGAACATTTCATTTCCTGTTAACAGTTATGAATATCTATTTGAAGACCATTCCTTGAAAGAAGGAATTTTGTGTGCTACTAGAGTACACAGTTTATTACTTGAAATATCTAAGTTCTTCTTGTTGAAAGTAATAATAGTAATTAATGAACTTGGCATAATAAGAAATATGTAAATTTGCTTCTGTCAATAGATATGAAAGATACTCGGAAACTGTATAAAGTGTCATCCTTAATACTACTTCTCATATATTCTTGTAATCATTAGTCTCATGAAAATATGAATAAAAGTGATTAATTGTATCTTTGTTTAAACATATATTATTTGCTATATATTAATGCGTGTGACATATTAATATTCTAGATTTATTCAGTTTATATGGTTTTGTAAGTGAAATCAACTGGGTAACTAATTCTACCGCATTATACGCACGGATAATGAGATTATAAATATATTTCGTGTGCATATCCATTCATTGTACCATAGGTGTATATCACCACTGAACATTTTCTTCTCACGTAGTATGCCTTGGGCAAGTCAGCCAGGTGTCGGACTAATCCGCCAAGCTGAACTCACATACTTTGAGCTCAAGACTTAAAACAAAAATCTCTCTGTGGTAATGCATCGGAGGAAAGTAATTTCAAATAACTGAATTCAGAATACATAAATCAATGAATATATCAATTGATAGTTCTTCTACTGACACATCCTCAAAAATTCCTGGTTTATAGTCTAAAGAATCGACGCCAGAACATCAGTTAAACTTACTTTATCGAACCAGGAAAAATAACCGAAAATAATTTTGCTGACGTGACCGGAACTCACATCTAGGAAGATAAAAACAAAGTTAAAGATATCTTACTAACGATGCTTTCTAAATAAGCTAATTGGGCACATATTATGCAAGTGGATGCAACCGATTATACAGTCTTTTCTACTCTAGACACAAATCCCGAAATTTTTTTGGGAGGGATTAAGTCGATTAGATCGACCCCAGTACGCGACTGGAACTTAATTAATCGACCCTGAAAGGATAAAAGGCAAAGTCGACCTCGGCGGAATTTGAACTGAAAACGTAAAGACAGACGAAATACTGCCAACCGTTTCGCCCGGCGTGCTAACATTTCTGCCAGCTCGCCGCCTTAATGGATTATAGAATCTGATACCTGAACGTAGGCCAAGTGTGGCTGAATAGTTGAAGGGTTCGTTTTGCAACAACGAGGTCTCGGATTTGATCTCACGGGTCCACCCATGCCCTGTGACTGAGACTGAATAAAAGGAAAATGTAAAATAGCTTTTAGGACAGATTGTATACCTAATTCAAAATGTACAGAGTTTTTGCATGTTCTATCGTACTGATTATGCTTGGGAGTTACGTTAGATGTACACAAGTCAATAAAAAGCTGAGACATTAATTCAAGAGCAGCTAATCCACTTGACGGAACAACTCAATCCTCCTCGTCGAAAGGCAGAGATCCACCACCACCACCACCACCACCACCACCACCAC
>NC_068982.1:145525016-145527354 GCF_001194135.2 Octopus bimaculoides
GGGTCACTCAGGATTGCTCTCAGAACATGTATAAACATATTGAAATCCTGCAAGTTTATCGTCGGCTGCTTTACGTAAAAATAAAAAAAAAACATATATTTGGTATAGGATTAGAAACAAAATAGAGGTTTTATAAAATACACGATAAATAATTTTACACACACAAACACACACACATACACACGCACACGCCCACACACGCGCGCACACACGCACGCACACACGTACACACACATACACACGCATACAAACACACGCACTCACATATAAGTTTTTGAATGTATATATGGGGATATCTAAATAAATACATACATGTGTATGTGTGTGTGTATGTATGTATGTATGTACGTACGTTTCCCTTACCTGACGAATATCACAAGAGTTATGATTTATTGAATGAATATTCAAATTTTAATCAGTCTGAGGCGTTAAGGAAACTGTAGGTTAACTATTGAATTAATGTTACCGTTATTTCATTAGTCATCCGGACAAGTGAAGCGATTCGTTGACAATTGTAATTCTGTGTACAACTGTAGTGATTCGAAAAATAGAAGCGTAGTTATGACTAGAATTGTAAATTATGTAAATCTTTCTGTAAAATATGGAAAAATTAGTCCGAGAATCTATATTTCAGATATCGTATGTCTGTTTAGAATAATGATATTGATATTTTGTGATATAGGTATCGCAATATGTAGGTAAGGATCAACATAGGGCAATAATCAGTCATCAGAAGAAATTTGTGTTACAAGCATTTGGGCTTGATCTCCAGTTTTCTCTTTCCTATCATTCTCAGTGATCTTGCACACTGTCACAGGCATTGGTTTTATCCTGATTATATACATACATACATACATACATACATACGTGCATGCCTTTATATATGTATGTGTGTATGCTTATATGTATGTACGTATGTATGAGCCGTTATCAAAATTTCCTGTGCGCAATGAAGCTAATTTGTAATCGATGTGTGCGCGTTTGTCTCAGTATGGTGGGACTGAAAAGCCATCAACGCAGTCATCTTACCAAACCGGCTGTGGACTACACTGAATATGACCTGAAAAGGTATCAGATTTGTGGAAAAGAATGTGCTTCCTCAGGAGACCACAAGCACCATATGAAAATGCATAACAAGAATGAATTGCA
Source organism: Octopus bimaculoides (assembly GCF_001194135.2). Classification (NCBI taxonomy): domain Eukaryota; kingdom Metazoa; phylum Mollusca; class Cephalopoda; order Octopoda; family Octopodidae; genus Octopus; species Octopus bimaculoides. The sequence goes on from NC_068982.1 coordinate 145,526,166, forward strand.
AAAGAGCTGCATAATTATTTACGCGTTTCGGCTGTGTGGTAAAGAATTTGGATCTTTGGCTGGACTGAAGAGTCATATAAGAGCATCGCATGTGTGAGACTTTTGATCAGGCGATGGCAATACTCGAACACAAGTTTGCAGCCATCATGTATGTATGTATGTATGTATGTATGTATGTATGTATGTATGCATGTATGTATGCATGTATATATGTATGTATGCATGTATGTATGTATGTATGTATGTATGTATGTATGTATGTCACTTCTATTTTTGAATTATTATAAATCTTCCACTAACGATACAAGTCTCCATCTTTGGGATGCAGTTTAAACAGGCAAATTCACATTTGCAATTTGAGAAACGTCTTGCATATTTTTACTGTTCCACTCACAAATTGGACTTGTAATGTATGAATCAGTCGGTCAGTTTCTCTTTATAAAAATCCCAGTTTATCCTGAATCTCCTTTAAGCATTTACTAACAAAACCTAGTGCTCCAATTATCATTGGTATGCATATGAATTCATAGCCTGGATATAGAACCTGGAGATTTCGAAGCAACTATTTCAAAGATATATTTATATCTGCAGTGCAGTTAACCTCTATGATGGTACATACCTTTGCTCCTGTGTCCCAAACAACAATATCCGGCCTGTTATGCTTTCATTTGACAAAAACTTTGATGAGAATATTCCACCAGTGTTCCTTGAGTTGGTGTTTATAAAAGTATTCCATAACAGAGGGATTTTTCTAAGTTTATTTCAGGATAGTCTTTTTTGCGGGCGTCATTGTGAATTGTTTTAGCAACAACATCGTGCCGCATAGTGAGGGAATAGCGTGACGACATTTTAGGACAGCTGCTAATCACAAGCGTGATGTCTTTTACAAAAACATGACATAGCCTACACACGCGGTTGCACGTTGGGATTACAAAAGCGTCAGTGTCTCTCTTGTTCACTACGTGCGTTGTGGCAATCTCCTGTTCCTAGATTGCAAATACATAGCCTTCAAAGTGTGATGTAATGTGGTGGTCTTGTGTCTAAGAGAGGCTGCGCTTCGTGTCAATTCTACTGGTTTCCTCAAGCTTCCAGCCAACATACGCATGCATGGTCATTGTTTTGTATGCTGATTACTTTCTATTCAGGTCTTCTCTGTATGTATGCGTGTACGCATATATATATATATATA
>NC_068982.1:145529817-145534716 GCF_001194135.2 Octopus bimaculoides
AGCTTGCCTTCCCTATTTTCTTCTTAGTTCTTTCTATGGTGTTCCATGATTTGCTCCTATAGAGTGGGCAAATCCCATTCCTATCGTTGCGTTTGATTGTTTCAAACTTCTTCATAGCTCCTTTGTAAACCCTGATCCTTTCTTTATGGCTGTAACCCGAGAACTGCATGCGGTGGACGAAATGTTGTATATGTCTCTTTAATTCTGTAGGGTCGCACTTGCAGGAGACATTTCGCATTACTCTGACGAGGTCTGCCATCAATATGTTGAATTTGGCATTGTCCGCGACAGAGTCAGAATTTCTTATAATGAATTTTACTCGGTTTATTCAATTCGAGACAATTATTATACGTCTGTCACCTCATCGCTATGACTTTAGGTTCCTAATCTGGTTATAAAATGTGGTGAGAGTAGTACTAAGTTTCATGTGATTATTCAGGCTCATAAAATGTTCATATGGTAAGGTAATACTATTGCGTTAAAAAATCCACAAATCCACAAACATTTCGACGTTATAATAAGAGTTATTGAGTTGAAATTATTATCCTGACAAGTCTATGTATTCTGCGTCTACTTAGAAAAGGATTTTCCAATTTAAGATGGTGTTTGTAACTTAACGATAGCTATCTGACAATGACCAATTGCAGCCAGGAACTATATTTATATACTAAAAATAGATAAAGTTTGGAAGGTCTATTTCGCTTTTTGAAATTTTCTATCTGCAGTTATTTTTGCAAGATGTGATGTGATTCTCGTCTATAGATTATTCGACGCATTACGAAATTCTTAATTATATCTGTAAGCTTTTCGAACCAACTACACGGCATTGAGATTATCTCCTTTGTCACCAAATGTGTAGCATTATATGAACCACGTGACCTGTAATAACGAAGGGTTAGCTTGTAGTAGTTTGAAGGCGAAATAGCATTATGTGAACTTCGAGGGTATAATCAGGAGAAACATTTCTAGGCACATTATTTGTAATAAACTCGTTTATCATTATTTTGTTTCTAGGAATAATTGCTCCATTGTTGGGGATTGACAAATTAATGTTGTACGGTTAACATCCCATGACTTGCATAACTTATTGAATCACATCAAACAATGAACTTCAAATTCGATAGCATAGGATCCATACCATATTTCTTGTAGAACATAGATTTGATAAGACCTTTGACAGGAACACTGTTAGATTGTCATTCTACAACACCTAACCTTGCGTAAAACATTGCATCTCAATTAACAAAAAAATAATAATGGTGCTGCAAACGTTGGTAGCAGCTGAAATTCCAATAATTATTATGTTTGTAGGAATAATTGCTGAATTGTTAGGGGTTGTCAAATTAATGCTGTATGGTTAAAATCCCATGACTTGCATATCTTATTCAGGCATATCAGAATCCGAGAAATCGGCCTTATTATACAGGCACTAAATGTCTTGGCTATTCTCTATCTAATTCTATAAATCTTACTCTTATATAGCGAGTGTTTGAGCTTTCATAAAGAACTATTAGGCGTAATATTAGGTCGTCAAGTATGAAATTTGTAGTAAGGTATATGGTAAACCATGACTGCTGCTCATTTGCGCAGTTATTATATTTTGACAATCTTTATCTTTTGTTAGAAAGCTGACACATTTATTCTAATTCATTTTGCACTTCATAAAGTATTTATATCTTTTTTGCTAGTGTTTAGAGATGGACAAGTCGGAAATTCGTACAGTTTTGAAGTATGAGTTCTTTCTTGGAAACACAGCATCACAGACAACTCGGAATATTAATGGAGTATTTCATTCCAATGTTATTACACAACAGACAGTATAAAATTGGTTTGCAAAATTTCGATCTGGTAGCTTTGACCTCACAAATGAGCAACGCGGTCGACCAGAAACAAAGGTGGATAATGAGGAACTGAAAGCCACCGTCGAGTCAGATCCATCTCAAAGTGCCCGTGAGTTATCGTTGCTGTTTGGTGTTAGCAAGCAAACAATATTAACTCACCTAGTTCAAACCGGTAAGGTGTAAAAGTTGGATAAGTGGGTTCCACATGAACTCAATGAAAATCAGAAACAACGTTTGGAAGTCTGCATTATGCTACTTTCTCGTCACAAATATGAATCGTTTTTGAATCGAATTCTAACATGTGAGGAGAAATGGATCCAGTACAACAACCATAAACGTTCAGCACAATGGTTGGACAAAGCCGAGCCACCAAAACACAGTCCAAAAAACGAAATTCATCAAAAGAAGCTGATGGTGTGTATTTGATGGTCTGGCGCAGGAGTGATCCATTATGACTTCATTAAACCTGGTTCATCAATCACGGTCGAAGTATACTGCAGCCAACTGGACCAAATGATGCAAAAACTTACAAAAAACAGCCAAGATTAGTCAACAGATCCACTCCTATTTTATTGCAAGACAACACCAGACCACACATCACAAAAATGACATTGGTGGAACTACAGGAGTTGGAGTTGGAAGTCCTCCATCATACTCACCTGATCTTTCCCCCCACTGACTACCACTTCTTCCACTTTCTCTCACTCTTTCCTCCTGCATCTAGCAGCCCACCTACGAAGGGCTGGCATCGCGTCTAGGTGGGGAGCCTATATACCAATGAAACCGGGAAACCGGCCCTTATGAGTCAGGTATAACTCGAGAATGAACAAAAAACAAACAACAACTACGTAACCACTTTTCATCGCAACACACACAAACTCTATGCACTAATAGCATTTTCTATTCAAAAGACAAGAATAAACATGATCCATTCTGGCTTTGTTTTCTTTTTACTTGTGTATGAATACAAACATCAACTTATTTTCAGTTAAACTGCAATACGTAGATATTTATTATGGGAAAACGTATTTTATATCTTTATTTCCTTGCATAGAAAAACATACAATAAAACTATTTAACCCTTATGTTAAAAAATTAAACTTGTTTTAATTGCACAAGAAATATATAGGTATATAAGTAAAACTCCTAAAATAGATGCAACTGCATTGGATGGTCCATTATACCTACCCATTAGATATTGACTAATTTTGTTATCATTGCTTATTTGAACAGCATCTTGGTCATTTCTTTTCAGCGTGTACTTGATTACGTACTTAATTAACCTCACTCTCACCAAGGCAACGATTGCAACGTTGCATTGGCATTTGAATGCTCTTAAAAAAGTTTGATCATAAGGTACGATCCATTTGTTGTTGATTGTTTTTTCCATTCTTGTGAGATTCAACTCGTCCCATTGCAACTGATCGTTTATATAGCGATAGTCTCTCCATCTGTTTTTCTGCCTTTTGATTAAGATGATAAATATTAATATTTTATTTTAAATAAAATAGTTATTTCCCTTTGTAACAAAAAAACATCAAGTACTCGTGATTAAGAAATATCTCATAATAATATAGGGAACATTTCTATCTTTCATTCTACGGCACTCCGAATGTTGTGTAAATGATTAAGGGGAGAAAAAAGAAAGTAAGAAAAAAGGGCGGACGGCGGTAGGTACGACTACTCTTTGAAGTGTGGCACCCCAAATGACGTTTTCAACTTGAGTTTTTATTTTTTTAAAGATTGAAACACTATTTTATTTGTAATCGTTATCATCTTAATGAAAGGTGAAGAAAACAAGCAGACAAACTTTCGGAAAGGGAGTAAGTCCATAATATCGATCCCAATAATGAAGTGGTACATAATCTATCGACCCCAAAAGAATGAAAAGCCAAGTTGACGAAATGCCGCGAAGTATTTTGTTCGGTACCCAAGCGTGTTTTAATATAATCTATATATATATATAAAGAGGAATAAAAGCATGCATATACAAACATACAAATAAATATATATATATATATATACGTACTTTCACACATGGAAGATATGGAATAAAGAGTACACTTAACAAAAAGCAACAGTTTTCAAATTTGGTTACAAGGCGGACAGTAGGGACTAGTCGATTACATAAATCCCAGGACACAACTAGTACTCATTTTATCAGCCTCTAGAAAGATGGAAGGCAAAGTCAATCACGGCGGAATTTGAACTCAGAACGTAAAGACTGACGAAATGCCGTCTTGAAAAAGCTATTAATATTCGTTTCAAATAAGGCGGTGATCTGGCAGAATCGGTTGGGTACCGAGCAAATTGCTTCGCGGCACTTTGTCAGCTTGGCTTTTCATTCTTTCGGGGTCGATAAATTATGTACCACTTCATTATTGGGGTCGATATAATGAACTTACTCCTTTTCCGAAATTGCCAAAATTTGAAACCAATATTGATGGCTATCTGACAGAATCTGTAGCATACTGGGCAAAATGCTTAGCGGCATTTCGTCGACCCTGAAATAATAAAAGTCAAAGTCGACCTCGGCGGAATTTGAACTTAGAAAGTATAAACAGACAAAATGCCGTTGAGCATTATACTAGGCCTGCTAAGGATTGTGCTTTGTTGCTGCCTTAAGCAGTTATTAGTAGTGGTTTCAAATGTTGGCACAAAGCCAGCAATTTTGGCGGAGTTGGTAATCGATTACATTGATCCCAATACTTGACTGGTACTTATTTTAACGACCACGAAATAATGAAAAGCAAAGTTAACCTCGGTGGAATTTGAACTCAGAATATAAAGACAGACAAAATACCACTAAGCATTTTGCACGACATTCTAACGCTCCTGCCAGCTCTCTGTCTTTGAGTAGCTCGTATTATTGGTTGCTATTTATATTATTACTCTTTTTTACTCTGCTTATAGCGACCTGCTTTTTTGATTGGAGCCATTTTTAATGTGCATACAGCAGCATAGTATTTGGTGTACTATAATATTGAGATGAAACATGTGCGGCCCTTATTTTTGCTGAGACCACACAACCGGCAACGTTTTGCTTTAACGAATTACC
>NC_068982.1:145535037-145537839 GCF_001194135.2 Octopus bimaculoides
ATATATATATATATATATATATATATATATATATATATATATATAGATAGATAGATAGATAGATAGATAGATATATGTGTGTGTGCATGCGTGTTCTTATCGTTCACAAAACAAAGTCAAACGTATTGAAATAGAAAACTTTGTGCTTGAAGATATCTACGAGGTAAGTATAAGTAATTTACTTTGATTTGGCACAAGATAATTTTGCAGAGAAAAAGGTAAATTCAGTCACCAGGAATTAGTAGGCAGACAGAAATGAAATAGCGTTCGACTAATTCTTAACCTGTATTTACTTATGGAGTTTTACGTCTGTATTCGATTATATTTTCCTATTTTAGATGGAGGGCTGGCAGTCGTAATGACATTTTCAGTCGATCACGCACTGGAGAGATTGATGCGGCTGATGATATGCAGGTCAATATCTGTTGCTTCTCAACTTCGTCCAGAGTATCAATATTATAATATTTCAAAGCGCTGTGCTGTTTTCCTTGAACTGTCTGGCTTTTTGCTATGTAGTGAAAACGTTATTCTTTTAGTATTATGTAAGCTTTTTTTTTCCTCTGATCTGAAGTTTGGTTTGAGCTGAATTCATGACTATGCTTTCTTTCAATCGTTCACAGATTCAAGTACGCTCGGTTATGCGCCAAGAAGAACGCTTCTCAGCGGCTCTTCAACTTGCAAGCAATAGCAAATAAATACCTTTAAAACTAACTTTACGAAACACTAGGAAATGTAGTTTTTGACACTCTTAAATAGATGGACTGGCCATGGTAGGAATACCAATATTTTAGAGGTTTGTTTGAAAAGGGTGTATATGAGCCTAAAAAAAATACAGAAATAAATTTTCTGTGAGAAAAAGTCAATAAAAAGTCCATGTAGGAAGTGTCAAGCATTTAAACTAAACTCATCGATTGAATTGATTCTAATATGTTGTTGTTTCGTAGAAATCTGCTACATAAGATAAGATTGCTTACGGCAAACCGAGATGGCGATACGGATTGTATAAGGCATTTGAGTTCACTTATGCTTTTAATATATTTATGAAAGATTAACTGTAAACAATATACTACTTCGATCTCCATTAGATATATAGGATTTTATCCCTTGTGAAAGCAAAAATATTAAAAGAAAATAAAAAAAGATGCTTAGCATATTTTTTAGTGAAGCTTATTTAACTGAACAAGGTACATCTGGAACCCAAGTGAAACAGATATTCCTATACAATGGCCGCTGCAGCAGCAACAGCAGCAACAAGGACAACAAGAACAACAACAGCAACAACAACAACTACTACTACTACTACTACTAGTAGTAGTAGTTGTAGGAGGAGGAGGAATAGGAGTAGGAGGAGGAGGAGGAGGAGGAAGAGGAATCGCTGTATTTTTCTTAGATCTTTTTGTCAATATTTGGACAATACACTATCCGCTATTTTCCCGTTTGGACTTTGAGTTTATCCGAGCTAGCGGCTAATTAGACTGTCATTTTCTTCTCTTGACCTCTCTAGCGTTTCTCACTTACACATCCCAAAGACGTTACCAAATATGTCCTTCAATTGTTCCTTTCTAAAATTGCAAACGTTTGAAGAACATCGGTACAAACGTCAATCTATACACAAAAAATCCATACAGACAGACAATAACTGCACACTATTACGCCTCTTTACAATAAACAGTACAAAAGTGGTGCTTATTTATATTCTTACTTCATTGGCGTGAGTAATTATGTGGAAAATTGTCTCTAAATTATTAGATTCTGATCCTCATGAGGTGACCTATTAACGAATATGTATATACAATCCAGCATAGATCCGACTTACGAAATTTTAGAAATAAAGCAAAACTTAGCTATAGGAATATGTCTAGCAATTATATTAAATATTATTACATTAATATATAATTATTCTACGTACAGTAGATACAGGGCCTGAAATTTGGGCGAAGAAGTCTAGTCGATTACATCGTACCCAGTGCTCCACTTGTACGTATGTGATTTTGATCGAAAGAATGAATGGCAAAGTCGACATTGGAGGAATTTGAACTCAGAACATAGATTAATATATAATTGCATATGTAAGTATAAACATATCTAGCCACTGAAAGTAAACAAGGCATAATGTCATACATAGTAAAGGCATTAACAAATCTACATTTAGAAATTAGGAATATTCTTTCGATATAAGCAGAAATGAATGAACATATTGTAATAGGAAACATTTGATTATAAACACGAGCTTACACAAAAGTATCCAACCTGGAGATCGAATTATTAATCCAGAAAATTATTATTGTAATTTCAATAATTAATCCGGCATATTAAATATAAAATAGAACTGCCACAAAGATTTTATACAGAAAACTTTAAGCAATTTACTTATGGAGGTTTTTTTCTTTACATTTCTTTGGTTTTTCAAGTAAGTATGGGGTAACAGATCTAATCGAAAATAATATATTCTACCTACGTCTATAAACATATTGACAAATACGGAGATCTCCATTAAATCTCCATCAAATGTAGCTTCGTAATATACAAAGCCGGATTAAGATTATCGAATATCATGTCAACAAGCATTTTACAAATCCACTATAATTGTATTTCTCCACAAACACATGTATACAAACACATTTATTTATATATAAAAGGATGTTCTAATTTTATGCTTTACGACGTTTTCTCTCTTCCTATATTCTTAAGATAGCTTCTTAAGTTTGCTTCATAAAACTAGACCACAGCTTTTCATTCAATCAACATATCTGTATCACTATATAACTATTTTCCTATATATATATATATATATATATATAT
>NC_068982.1:145538343-145540505 GCF_001194135.2 Octopus bimaculoides
ATATATATATATATATATATAATATGCACGACTAATATATATATATATGTTTATTTAACACACCCAAATCAAGTGTTCCTATGTCCAGGTATTCGTTAAAGTCAACTGGAAAATGAATAGATTTGAGGGCTTTGTGTTAAATTCGTAAGTCCTAAGCATAGATGACACTATTTCATAAGTTATATAGGTAATACGTAAGCTGCATTCTGCTATATATATTATGTATTAAACACGAACGTTGAATCTTTTCAATATCATTATGAAAGTACAAACTTCATGCAGGTAATTCAATAAATATTTTTTAAAATAGATAGCAATAGATGTTAAAAGAGTAATGTACAATTTCAACACTCGGTGATGGACGCCTCTTACAGCAAGTTTTCAGAGAATTACCACTCAGGTTGACATATATCTTCATTATACCATAAATATATTCTTTGAATGTTTGGCGTTTTTGCGGCTATGTAACGTATATTGGAAAGTTTTACGTCTATGTAACATATTGGAAAGCTTACAAATCAGCGATGCCCGTGCTTGCACCTTTTTAAAGTGAGAAAATGTCTACGACAGGGACAGTGCCTCTCTCTAAAAATGTATTCATTTTCTCAAAAAGAATTTGGTAGAAGCAAAATCCTAATGTAACGTAAGCGACTTTGTACCCAGTTGTGCAGGCAAGGTATTCTTTTGGATATACAGAAATGCATGCATGCATCAACACATCTGGTAGTTGCAGACAACTTTTCGTTCGGGCGAAAAACATGTTCCTGTTGGGTTTTCAAATTGGTGGTATTATATGTCATTGACATACCTTGGCATAAATCACACTACTTTTTGGTCATGGAGTAGAATTTGAACACAATATTCGTAAACATTCCAAAATGCATCACGATCGGCACTTTAACTCTTCTGCAAATTCGCCTTATGTATATGCATATATATGTACATATATATATGTGTATATGCATCTGAATATATATGTAAATTTTAACTTACTGATTTAAACTTATATTACTTAACATTGTGTAAGCACAGATTGCACTAGCATATTCAAATAAAGAAATTAAACAATGCTTTTTGGTGTATGTATTTGTGTTTCCATTAGTCAGTCTGAGTTTTATTGATACTCTGCTATGCAACTACGCTTGATAATTCCATGAAATGCCCCATGTCGTAGAGACGACAGTATATTAGTTCCAAATAGTGTACAGTTTTATGAATTGGCAGTTCAGTGACGACGTTTATAAACAGGCGAGTTAACTCCCTAAATCTCACATACTGGTTACGTTGCAAAGTCCATTTTCTATAGCGACACCATTTCGAAACCGATGGTATTAGAATATAGAAAGCTAGCATAAGAGCCAACGATTTGAAGGTAAGTTTTACGCTACACGTGCATTGATTCAGGTATAAGGAGTGTGTAAGTTCCACTTCCGTGTCCAGTTTCACAGGTCTTGGAAGCAAAGAAAAATCTCTAATATCGACATAGAGCATGCTTGATAGGTACCTTTCTTACACACATATAGTAATAGCAACAGTGTTATCCACTTCTTAACAATGTAATCAAAATTAAAAGCCGGTTCATCTCTGTGAATCACTTGTAGCAGGTGGAAGATATCTCTGTTTTACATTAATAAATCCATTTAATAAATCTATAAATGAAATTGCAGACGATCGATGATATGCGCAAATGGAAACAGACAGCAAAACTTAAAAGAATATAGAAACATTCTTCTGTTGAGTGAAAATTATATTTGCATTGGAGACATGTATTTATAATTAATACCCGGTTGCTAATCTCTATAAGAATATTGTACCTCCGTGGTTTGCAACATCCGTTTTTAAAGCACAAATAAGACTAAGTAGATCCATTCGGATTTGTCAGGCGTAGTTATTTTCTCAATAAAACATGAGTGACATCAGTATCAGTCGATAAATTCGATCCTAGTATTTGACAACTAGTTTATTTTATCGACTCCGAAAGTATGGAAGGCAAATCTGTTCTCGATAGAATTTAAACTAATAACATAACGAACCACACACACACACACACACACACACACACACACAGACACTCACACACACAGACAGACACTCACACACAGAGACAGACACACACACACACACACGAGCACACGCACAGCCCAGGAGTGGCTGTGTGATAT
>NC_068982.1:145540996-145549647 GCF_001194135.2 Octopus bimaculoides
ATATATATATATATATATATATAGACACAAAGACTTGTGTCCACCGGGCTGACCACTCTACCAACGCACTCCAAACTTGTCAAAAGAATACGAAAATTAAATAAAGAAATTCCATGAAGAAGGCACTTAAACTAACGATCAATAATTTGGTAATGATTTTTAACATTTTAGCACGATCACAAATTAGTTGAAGTTTGTGAGAAGACAATAATATCTTATTAATCATTAATCAAATGTTGTTCTTTGGGACATGAATTTTGAGGGCTGAAAGGATTAACGGTAGCATTGATCCAACGAAGTTTGAAATGAGAAAGTAAAAGATAAATATACTGTAAGGTGGTTTATCGATTGAGCCATCCCCGTTTACATTAGACATTTCTAATATCGAGTAAGAACATAACTTTTGCTACTGTAGTGAACAGTCAACTTCATCGATTCTACTAGTACTTATGTTATCGATCCGAATTCTATGCCATTAAATAACTAAATTGAATGACATGTCTAACGAACAACAGTTTCAGCACAGTCGTCTTGCAATACTGTTATATAACTTATACAGAACGCACGCATTATAATTATTACTTAATACCTTCTCATGCCCATTGCAAGAGACCGCGACGTAACATATTCCACGCAAGGCATAAATAAAACACATGAAACATGAATATTAAAAGACAAAACCATAAATTTGATGGAACCTATATAAAACCTCCCACTAACGTCTTATTCAATACTGCTCACACTTTAAGAAAAGAGACAATCGTTTGATAGTGCAATGATTATTAAGCGCATCTAATTATGCTTTCAGTAATTAGTTACAAACGCAGATGATCATACTGTGAGGACTGAATAGTCGAGAAATTACATTCACTATATTTGATTGGTACTTAGTTTGTTGACACTAAATAAATCAACTGAAAGAAAAAACAAACAATTCCTATCATAGTAGACGCATTAGGTATAAAATTCACAGAGACAATTGATCATGTTGTTTCTGACTGCCCAGTCCGCACTGAAAAGGTGTATCTCATAAGACATGACAGACTAGGGCAGTACATCCAACGGAATGCTTGTAAATACTACAAAATTAAATCCAATGATAAGTGGTACAGGCATCATCCAGAGGACGTAGTAAATAGCGAGGGCGTCATCATCCTTTGGAACTTCCCAATACAAACCGATAAAAATTGACTCTAATCGGCCAGACATTGAGATCAAAGACAACAACAGAGGAGCTTGTCTGTTAATAGACATGTCTGTCCCACAAGATCAAAATGTCTCAAAGAAAGAATACGAAAAGCTTTCTCACAATAAAGATCTGCAAATTGAAATCACAAAAATATGGAAGCTTAGTACTACGATAATACCAGTAGCAATTAATGGTTTGGGAATGATAAAGAAGGGAGCTGAGAAATATATTAAGCAACTTCCCGGTAACCTCAATCTCCGTGAAGTACAAAAGATAACCTTGATGGGTACAGCCCATATACTACAGAAAGCAATCTCCATCTAAAATGGAATAAATGTGGTGATAATTTAACATGCATAGCAAAACAAAAGTGCCCTTGCTACTCTTGGCCTCCGGTGAAATGACCGATACTAGGGCAGCTGAAATAAATTTATAATGAAAGGAAACCATAAATAATAATAATAATGATAATAATAATAATAATAATGATAATAATAATAATAATAATGATAATAATAATAATAATAATAATAATAATAATAATGATAATATTCACTAGAACAAAACTGTACAAATCCAAATATATGGTACCCTAGGCATAACACCTACATGAACTTCTAACTTGTTGTCTCTTGAGGTCTCTGGGTGAGACTTGGATCCAACTTGTACAAATGCAAATCAAAAGTCAAACATAAAATAATAATAATAATATTGAGAAAAGTGTGGGATTAGAGAGAGGCAAGACGTGGTATTAACACAAACCGCATAGAGTGGCGGAGTTGGAGACTAGCAAGATCCTCTGGGATTTCCCAATACAAGTATAACAGACAGGATGTTGTGGAGTTCGACATGATGCACTACATGTGCTATATATTTGATGTTGCGTACCACTTTGATCCACAAATAGTGAAGAAGGAAGGCCAAAAATAGATAAATACAACCCACTTATATACGAAATAGACCAGCTATAGAAAATGGAGGTGAGGATAGTGCCAATTATTGATGGATCGTTGGGGACAGTGTCAGAAGGCATCAAGAGGAATATAAAGGAAATCAGAATAGAGTGCCCAGTAGAACTGTTACAAAATGTTTACCTCCTTGTCACGGCTAGAATGATCAGGGAAGTATTAGATAATTGAAAAGAACAGATAGCATGCAGGCAGCAAGCCCCCTAGGCGTGCAAGACTCCAGGAGCTCCAACAAAGCTTGAAATAAAAAGTAATAATAATAACAACAACAACAACAACAACAAAAATAATGATAATAGTAATAATAATAATAATATTCTTTTCTTTTCGTTCGTTTTACTTTCTTTTCCCCCCTTTATATTCTTTATTTACGTCCTTATTTTTTATTTTATATTCCTTTTCCTTTCTGTCTTGCTTGCGCCTTTTCTTTATCACATGACTTTCTAAATTAAGAATCTGGTGTGTTTATGTTAATGACCTACGAATTTATACAGTGTATTTCTCTGCCCTGTCACCAAAACACTCGAAATGGAAGCCAAATTGAAAGAAGAAGAAGAAGAAGAAGAAGAAGAAGAAGAAGAAGAAGAAGAAGAAGAAGAAGAAGAAGATGATGATGATGATGATGATGATGATGATGATAATAATAATAATAATAATAATAATAATAATAATAATAATAATAATAATAATAATGATGATGATGATGATGATAGGGTAGGACAGTGTTTACATTGGAAAATATGTAATCACTACAAAATCAGCACTCCCGCTTACTGGTATGAATATCATCCTGATCCAGACATTGAAGGTAAAGATGTCACTATTCTCTGGGATTTTCCAGAACTATCCGGACTTATCGACCAGACATAGTCATTAAAGACGTGGAAGAAAATACTTGTAGACTTACAGATGTAAATGTTCCCACTGATAAAAATATACCTGTAAAGCAATTTGACAAATTAAGTAAATATATGGTCCTGGAAATTGAAAAACAAAATATGTGGCATCTTTAAGCGGGAACTGTTCTTGTTTTTGTGGGTGCCCTAGTTATGATAAGAAAGACATGTCAAAAACATCTAGATAATATTCCAGTAGAACCATGTCTTAGAGAAATATTTAGGAAAAACCCTATCCATTTAAATGTCTGTGTAGTATTACATGAAGATATTTCGCTATTGCCCCTGCCACTTCCCCTCCACAAGCTTTCAGTCATACTGTAACATCTCTTAACGTTCACTCGCACTAGGACGCTGGGATTGTCTCGGCAAGTGATTGTAACAAGCATGCAGATTTAAAGTAAACAACAACAACAACAACAACAACAACAACAACAACAATAATAATAATAATAATAATAATAATAATAATAATAATAATAATGATCATTTCTACTACAGATCCAAACAAGATCTGAGGTTTCATGTAAGGGTGCCAGTCAATTACGTCGACCCCAGTGCTCGATCCCCGATCCTGAAAGAATGAAAGTCGACCTCAGCAGCGTTTGAACTCAGAAGGCAAAACCGGAAGAAATGCCTCACGACACACTAAGGAATAAGTCCGCTCACCATATGGCAAGCTGACAAGTATAATGAATTACGGCAAGAAACTTTAAGCAGGTGACTACAGAGACGGGGTGAAAGATGTTATATAATATATATGGGACCAAGATGAAATGTTATAAAATATATATCGCAAATAAAATAAAATAAGGAAAATATTCAACTCCATATTATTTGAAAAATGATGGAAGTTATTTGAGGTTATTGTTTACGCACAAGTAAGAAATCACCAGCTAGAACAGGTTAGAGTTCTCTACGTTTCTGCTCGCCCACATGTCTGCCATTCCTCCTATAGGAGCTTCGTGCACTCGACATTTCCCGGTAACATGTTTTGATGTTTTATATCTAGGATACAGTATATCTCAGTTTTAGCGCATTATGGTGTATTTCTATTGTTTCAGTTAAGACCTTCTCTCCAGGTGTCAAATTTGCAAGCTACGATAACTAGGCCAAAACGTCTGCTGTACTATTGAGTGCTTCTCTATAATAAGACTCCGTCTGACCTCCGGCACACAATGAATTATATTTAATTGTTTCCTTCATTGCCGTACCATTGCTTTTCTAAGGGGGAACATCATTGTGATTTTGAAGATAAATATTATTGTTTTTCTCAGGGTGCTCTCTTTTGTATTTTTTTTTCTCTGTTAAGAGTGACCAGATTTTGGAAGACTTACATGTCTTTACTTCTTTCATGCTCTACTCGACGGTTTGAAATTATTTCTTTCATCGTCACCTGCAATTCAGTCACAAGACATTGGAGTGCAGATGATGCTGTTCAGAAGTTCCTTGGAGACTAAATTATGCTGCAACAGCTGTTTCTTTTGTCTTATATTCTGCATCATTTATTGATACTTGTAGCCAAGGCAGGAAAAATGTGCACTTTCTCTACTTTGTTAGGTTCTAGAGACGCAAAAGAGGTGGTGATATATTCATATCTACTGTAACCTACAAAAGCATATGGACAACTTGCTGTGGGAAGTTGAAAATGCAACGATTCAGACAGAGTTCTTCCTCGGGAAAAAGTCGACAGGGGAGAAATTAAAGTGTCACTGCAGAGTTTTATATCCTTTTAGTTCGAAAAACAGGCTTCAACTGATAAGGAAGACCACGGAACTTCATACACAAACAGAAAGTAGTAGGAAACAAGCATTGGTTGTATGTGTGTGCGTGTGTGTGTGCGTGTGTGTGTGCGTGTGTGTGTGCGTGTGTGTGTGCGCACGTGTGTGCGCGTGTGTGTGCGTGTGTGTGTGTGAGAGAGAGAGAGAGAGAGAGAATAACTGAATGAAATGTGAAAGAGAAGCTTGTGGAAAGCAAGAGTGAACTAAAGGGAAAAGATGGGGTAAGAGGGAAGTTGATGGATAAAAAAGGATTACTGAACTAAGAGTAGGTATAGGAGTAAGAGGAAAAACATTCGTAAACACATGTCGGTGACATGATACGAAGTTCAACCATAAAACATCGCCTTTTCCATTTCTTTGAGTATGTACATCGATGTTGTGTGGAGGTACTGCTTCTTGTGCTTAAAGTTAGTAATGACAGGTTGGCCAAACATGCTTCGTATTATGCTTCGAGTGTGCTCTCGATAGCGATTAACAAGGTATCAGTCAATTTCCTCAATGTAGAGAGCGCCTCAGAATATGCATATGATACAAAATATTGAAGAAAAGTGAGTTGGAAACACTAGATTATCAGTCCGGTTTTTATCTCTTTTGCTGAATAATACAAGTCCTGTAGGCGTAGACCAACACTGCATCTATCTATCTATCTATCTATCTATCTATCTATCTATCTATCTATCTATCTATCTATCTATCTATCTGTCTGTCTGTCTGTCTATTTATCTATTCATCTATCTTTGAGTGGGAGAGAGGAAGAAAGTTTATGTGTAGTAAA
The DNA here is from genome assembly GCF_001194135.2 of Octopus bimaculoides. NCBI lineage: Eukaryota > Metazoa > Mollusca > Cephalopoda > Octopoda > Octopodidae > Octopus > Octopus bimaculoides. The sequence goes on from NC_068982.1 coordinate 145,546,606, forward strand.
TACTTTTCCTTTTATAATAAGATTCATACAGAATTTGAAAAGTTTCCACCCTATAAATAGCCTTATCTCAAACTGCAGAGCCCGAAAGAAACATGTCTAACTCGGGCAGAAGCAGAAGCAGTAGCACTAGAAGCCCCACTACCAACAATAGCGGTGATAACAACTACAATATCAAGAAGAAGAAGAAGAAGAAGAAGAAGAAGAAGAAGAAGAAGAAAAACAAGAAGAAGAAGAAAAAAAAAAGAAGAAGAAGAGGAACAAGAAGAAGAAAAAGAAGAAGAAGAAGAAGAAGAAGAACAACAACAACAACAACAACAACAACAACAACAATAATAACACTAATACTAATATCAATAATAATAATAAAAATTATTTTCTATCACAAGGCCTGAAATTTTAGGGAGGGGTTAAGTCGATTACATCGACCCCGGTGCTCAAGCAGTACTTATGTTATTGACCCCGAAATGATGAAATGCAAAGTCGACCTCGGCGGAATTTTACTCCAGAAGGTGAAGGCGTACCAAATACCGCTAAGCAACTTTTACTTTGCATACAAACGATTCTACTGTTTTAATAATAATAATAATAATAATGAGAACAATAAAAATAAGAATTTCTTCGTTGTTCACAGAGATCGTAAAATGTTTAGCAAAAAAATAGGAAAAGACAATGCTGATTTAGATAAACATGAGTAAGTTAACGTTACAGATGTCGAAGCCTCAGCGCATAGTTGAGCATCATCAACCACGGCATGTCCAGTCTTCTAATCAGTGGATTTTGACTGCAAATGGTCCGTCAGACATTAACAAGAGTAAAGCTCATCAAATAGGTAACTTTAGATGAATGATACAATGTAGGAATTCACCAATTCAGCCTGACCTTTCAGGTATGTTCCATGTCGGTGATTTCTGGATGAGATGTATTACCCTACACGTCACCTCATCCTAGTTATGTCCGCCGGGAGATCTGGATCAACCCAAACCAAACGAAACCATAAACAATTTAACGTTCCGTCCGACAGCGCCCCAGAACGCTATTGGATAGCACGAACCCTTTCCAGGTGCCGAGATTCCGGTACAACAAATTCCTCTGGCTAATTTTTGCGCCAGTCCACCCTTAAAGTGGTGCGGATCACCCTAAAATGTTTGCTGCCTGACAATATTCCGGTGACGTTCTGCGACACCATCAAGCCTGTAGAATAGCATTAAATTAATATACACATTTTAATTAATCTTTTCTCAGAGCACTCGAGTTCGTCTACTGTTTTAAAAGATTACAACGATTACTACTCAATGTTTGTATATACATTATATATATATGACACAAGCGGTATTGAAATACTGCTTCTCATATAGCGTAAGGCCAGAAATTTTGTGCAAGTAGGATTAATTATTTTAAAAATGTTAACTAAAAAGTCAGCTTTTTGTTATACACAAATAACTGATAGCAATATTTCAGTAAAGATACGACATACATGATGCGTAATTTATTGCCTAAAATCAGTAACAAAAGTGAAATTTAAATGGCGTTAGGGAATTAAATTATATTGTACACCACTTCTACGCCGGCATCATTTGTAGCTGGATAATACCGAATTATCAAATATGCTGGAGAATCAGATTTCAACTTAACAGTCAAAAACAATATAAGCACCCAACAAATTCGTATCTATTTGATGGCACTCCGTCGTTTACGACGTCGAGGGTTCCATTTGATCCGATCAGCGGAACAGCCTGCTCGTGAAATTAACGTGCAAGTGGCTGAGCACTCCACAGTCACGTGTACCCTTAACGTAGTTCTCAGGGATATTCAGCGTGACACAGTGTGATAAGGCTGACCCTTTGAATTACAGGCACAACAGAAACATGAAGTAAGAGTGAAAGAAAGTTGTGGTGGAAGAGTACAGCAAGGTTCGCCACCATCCCCTGCCGGAGCCTCGTGGAGCGTTAGTTGTTTTCGCTCAATAAACACTCACAAGGCCCGGTCTGGGAATCGAAACCGCGATCCTATGGGCCATTGCGCCTCCACTCGTATTTATTAAACAGTTTATTAAATACGTAAGTATTATTTTCAGGAACATTAATACCAGCCGAAACTTGTAAGTTTAAGTTTAGAAATGTAATTTCTATTAAAGTTTTTCCACAATTCAACTATAAATAAGCAAGTCTTTGTTATTTATACCTTCTTGTATTTACTTAGCTTCTCCATGCCCAATGACCCGGATATCGGCCTACTCTTGGAAAGCTTTGCACTAAACCACTTAAATAACAGCTCGTCTATTTGTGTTAGTTTTGAATTTTGTTAATGTTTGCCGAGTAACAACACGTATAGATTTGTCTGAATCAATCACAAATTGCATTTATCTGACTTTATTGTTTTTAAAATAGCTGAAAACTTACGTTCTATTCAAGCACAATCACGCTCTGGTGTTCACTACTTTTCTAACGCCGTATTATTCACAATTCTCCTATATTGGTTATTATAATAGCATTGGAAGCCCCTTTTCCTAATGGATGCGCAACATATGAGTAGGTAAAGGCAAAAAAAAATACCTACGAGCTAGGTTTTAAAAATAAATATAAACAATTATGAGAGAAGTCGATGGTTAGTGGCGGCACGAACAGAATAAAACTTTGGACAACCAGAAAATGCGTATGCTAATCGGGTCTAATATATATGTTTATATGTATGTATGTATGTATATATGTATGTATGTATATCATTATTCAGTTTATTTCTAGGTTTCTTGCCAATAGGGAAAGAACCGGTCTCTAACCTACATCCAAGGCTTCTTCATTGGAATTTCAACGTCAATAAGAGAGTAATTTTGTATGTATGCATGTATGTATGTATGTATGTATGTATATATGTATATATGTATGTGTGTGTGTATGTATGTATACATGTATATATATATATGCATGTATGTATATAGGTATGTATGCTTGTATGTATATCAACATATCCATGTGATTGTGTGTATATATATATATATATATATATATAATATAATATAATACAGTATAATATATATATATATAT